>NC_060956.1:6512998-6522998 GCF_910589235.1 Vespa crabro | reverse complement strand
TAGAACGGATATGTGAGCTAATAATAATAATAATAACAAGATAACAGAATAAATTATTTATGAGAAAATAGAATACTCGATTAAGAATTATCGGTTATTTCCGTGCTCCTTCTGATAGAAATGAATACGTGACTGTGTAAATTCTTGTCTTATCCAACAAAATCGTGCAATCGATATATAGAAAATTCAAAGTGTATACATACCTTCAAATTCGAAAAGTTATTCCCTATATGTTATTTCATCGGTGGGAGAGGAAAAATTAAAATATATCGTATGAACGTACGCATGTGATCTAAATTTCAAATTCGCACTTTCGTCTTACTTGAACAAATATATATCTATGTATCTAATATAAACGCTTAAACATAGACGTATCTCTTTAATTTTTGATATCGTCTGTAGGAAAAAAAAGGAGAAAGAAAAAAAATTATCAGATAATATTACGTCTCATTGATACGTTTATACGACATTTAAAAACAAACAGAAGAAAAATAGAGATAACATATAGAACGAAACCGATAAATATAACTTCTCGAATTTATCGCAAACGTTTAGAAACAAAAGCAAACAAATAAACAAATATCTCCCTGTATGACAATTTATACCGCGTATACGAACGATTATAATTATTATATTTATTTATTTATTCATTTAGTTTTCACTAAAGCATCGTTTGTCTCATGAAGCTGACTTTTTGAAAAGATTTCCCTTTCTTTTTTATTTTTATTTTATTATTTTCTTTTCTTTTTTATTTTTTCAAATGAACGTTCGAAATTAGAGAAATATGATTTTTATACGATCAGTTTTTTCTAAGAGACGCTTGTACACGAACGGCGTTTTCATCGATCAACTGATTTGACGGTTCGCGATCAAACATACTGTCTGATTGTTTATAACAACAGCTTAAAAAAAGAAAAATAAAGAATAAGAAAATAAATTTTGTTTGCGAAGCCGCTGCTTCGTCAAACAGAAAGATAAAAAGGAAAAGATAGAAACATTCCGTAGGCACATATACGATGGCAATTTAAAAAGTTCACAGTTTTATTTTCTTTTTGCTTTTTTTTTTTTTTTTTTTTCTTTTTTTTCAAATATCATTGTTAAAGTGAAATACATCTTAAAATGAAGTGAAAGAACAAAAAAAAAAAAGAAGAAAAAACAAAACTGCAAATTTTTCAAATTGCCCTAGTACATTATCCTCGAATCATGCACATACGAATTTTATGGGTCAATTGCTTTGGGACATCCTGTATATAAAAACAAGCAATATTACGAAATACCTTCTACATTCTATATTCTATATTCTTCTATTATATATTTCGCTAATTGAAAAGTCTCACTACATAAAGTCTGTACAGGTTGAAATAAAACGAGAATGGCTTACATAAACAAATAATACTTACATAGTTCTATTAATTTATATATATATATATATATATATATATATATATATATATATATATATATATATATATATATATTGAAATAATTCTTCTCGTACGTTTCTCCGGCGAATCAACCAGTCAATGACAATACCGATCGTGAACAGTCAATCGAAAACTCTGTTACCGAGCGGCGAGAACGTTTGTATACAAACAAAATAACAAACAAAAATGTATTTATTTTAATCTAACTCGTGAAGTGTGTGTATATTTATACATGCGAACACGAATGAAATTTGCCCGACAAAGATATATAATATACTGTAATATGCGTTAAAAGAATAGGAAAAGAAAAACGGAAAAAGAAAATACTTCAGCGAACGAAAATGTAAGATTGAAGACCTTAAGATGACACTTTTATAAATATTGCTTTGAAACTGGCACAAATGGGAATCAATCAATCAATCTATCTATCTATCTATCTATCTATCTATCTATCTATCTATCTATCGTTTCTCCGTTTCTTATTTCAAGCGATTCGTCTAACGTATGTCAAATTTCATCGTCAAGAAGAAAGTTACAAAAGTTATCGTAAACCGAAGGATAAAAATCCATTTCCTAAAAATAAAAATAAAAAAAAATAAAAAATGAAGAAAAAAATAATTAAAAAAAAGAAAAATAAAACAAAGAAAGAAGATGAAGAAATTATTCTTATCTTAAACAAATTCGTCTTTAATGGCGAATAATACACACATACAGTAACCTGAGCATACACGTCCATGTACAAAGCCTAAACCTAAGTATAATAAGCCTAAGAAAAATCATGCTGCCTTTTAACAGAAGAACAAACAAAAAATAAATAAATAAATAAATAATAATAATAATAATAATCCTGAACACAACAGGGAGGAACAACGAAAGCTCTCTCTTTTTTTTCCTTTCTTTTTCTTTTTTTTTCGATTATCAGATAAAATGTTTTCATTAGTATAACCATTTCTAATGATAAAAAAAAAAAAAAGATGTGCTCTTCTAAGCATGAAAGTAAAAAGGATCATTCAAATAAGGAATAATATCTTATTCGTCGAATAGAAAGAAAAAAGAAATAAAAGAAGCATAAATATTTTTTGATATTGCCTATTAAATTTCTGATACATTTGATGATTAATTTTATTCATCAACCTATATACGTAACATGAAAAACTTTAATACTAAAGTCGAATCGCTTTTTACTTCTCTCTATTCGTGTCTTTTTCAAAGTTACCGATATCAAGATATCCTCTTAAGGGCTTAATCTTGATACATTTCTCCGCTCGAATAAGCATTAATATGGCGCTCTATAGTCAGTAACAAAAGATGCGTGCGCTTGTGAAATATGTAATAATTACATCTTTGAAATATCAATACTACTTATATGGGGCAAGAAGAGTGACACACTTTTTAATTAAAAGATACATATAATCCTTGTTTTTTTTTCTCATTAAATATTAATTAATCGCATTGGAATTTAATTAAGCTGCATGATAATTTTCATACTAATAAAAACTATTTAATAATATGAGCAAAATATATAAATTAATAAATGTAAAAGATTATATTATAAAATATTATAGACATATGAAACTTTATACTTATATTTAATTATTTAATATTCTGTAATGAACTTTCATACGTTTCAAATGATAATTATATATAATTTACAAAATATTTTATATATATATATATATATATATATATATATATATATAAATGTATTTTCGTATGTATAATTTTCAAAACTTTTGAAAAATGTTAGTAACGTGTGTCACTATCTCTGTCTCTGCAAAAAAAAAATACAAACAAAGAAAGAAAAACAAATCCATCTATCTTCTCCTACGAGGAAGAAATTAGAACGATTAGTCGTTCTATAAATTACAAAATGGATTGTAATGTTATGGAAGTATGCGAAAGAAAATCCTATGTTGAATATTCGGCAAAGCTTAAGTTATGATGAGTACGTATACGTAATACGTCTGTATTATACGTATATGCGTGCGTATAATTAAATAATATGCCTAGCTCGGGACAGACTCGCAATTAATTTTGTACGACGAAAACCGCACGCGCACAAATGTTAGATTAATTGTATATTTGTTGGTCGATTGAATAAAACTTGTAACGATGTACATATATATATATACATATATATATATACGAACATACATACATACATATATACATACATACATACATGCATATATACAACCAATTTCATGTTATCACTTGCGCGTGTGTCGTTAGAAGAATGTGTGCGTGTGTGTCTGACTGCCTGTGTGTGTTGTGTGCGTAAGTGCGTTTAGATATCATTTGCCGCTTAAAAAAAGCAAAAAAGAAAAAAAAAGAAGAAAAATAGAAAAAAGAAAAAAAGAAGATTATTAAAATCCACGATTATATAAATATAATCGTATACATATACATTATATAATTATAATCCAATTCAACTGTTAATAATCCACACACATTGATGTCATTTATATAAATAACTATTGTTTATTAGGATGTATTTTCGATGACAAAAATGTTGTCGATAGAAGATTGATATTTTAAACGCAGTAAGGAACATACGAACATCGAGATGGAAACTGAACGATTATAATAATATCCACGCGATGAAGACAACAGTTTATGAAATTTGTTCTTTAAGGATATCGACGCGGCTGTGCAGGCCAATATAGGTCAATGCACATCTACCATTCGTGGAAACTTTCGTTCGATCGATCACATACATACGTACATAACATATATATACATATACACATATATACGTTATATATACATACATACGCACGCGCACGTGTGTGTGTGTGTGTGTGTGTACATGTATATACATGTATGTAATGTGCTTTATATCATCGCCAATCAATTTCGTTCAATTTTTCTTGCTTCTTCTCTACGTTTTATTACCGATAGCACTCATATTCTCCAAATCCAATAACCGACCAAACGATTCTTTTTATTTTCCTTTATGCCCTTCTAGTTACCTCCTATTTCATATGGTTTTTTTTTGTTTTTATCGAATCAGATATTCCTGAAACGAAAATCAATTAAAAAATATTTATGGAAAAGATCTAGTAAAATTGACGATTTTTGACGTAAATAATCAATCAAATGGCTCAAACTTCCGTGACTATTAATCTCGTGTTTTTTTTTTTCTTTTTTTTTTAGAAAGATTAACGAAGACGAAAAAAAAAATAATAATAATAATAAAATAAAATTCCACGTTAATAAATTATTTATGCTTAAATAGATTATCGGTTATAAGATATAATAATTATTCTATGCATAAATAAATGTACTAATTTATTTTGTAATATTTTAAAAAAGATATTCTTTTTAAACAAGCGTGTACACAAGAAGCTTTGTATTATTTTTTAGTTAACAAAAAAAGAATAATAATAATAGTGTAATAGCATGTAATGCTGAAAATGTAAGTAACATGAAAGTTTGTTGTTCATAAAAAAAAAAAAAAGAAAAAACAAAACAAAGGTAAAAATAATGATAATGTCGTTTGGCGAGGGTCGCTTTTGTGAGCATCAGTCTATTTTTAAAGCTAAAATTTTTCCTTCCGATCTGGAAATATTTTAGCTCCTTGGAAGTCAAGAAAAGAAAATAATAATGTTGTCACTATAATAAATATACCTACATACATATATATATATATATATATATATATATATCGTATAATTAAATGTGTATTTAGATATTATCTAAACAGTCATTTATATTATAATTGTCATGCATGATTTTTTAAATGTACTTTTCATGTACTGTGAAACGTGGCACGAAGTGTATGCCGATAATATTCTTATCGGTGACCCCTGCATTTATTGCATTTATTTCGTTTGATCCTTTTAATAATAATGATCACGAGAGAGGAGTTACATAACAAAAAATAAAAAATAATAATAATAAAAAAGAGAGATAAAAAATAGTATCACATTTATCATTGTGATATAATATCGTATCTTCTTTTTACAGGTACGTCTGCTGCATAGCACAAACTTTCTTGTGCTTAAAGGCATTCGTAGAATAGTAGACTTAATTAGATCTTAATTGTCGTTCGTAATTGGGTCCCGACAGACGGTTTTGAGTGACAATGGGGAAACAAAATAGCAAATTAAAACCCGAAGTATTGGAAGACCTCAAACAAAATACTGAATTTTCAGGTATCCTATGAAAAGATTTACTATAAATATTTATTATAAATAACCTAAGAAAAATTTTATATGTTATCGATGAAATGTATTTGATGTCTCTTTTTCAGATGCCGAAATTCAAGAATGGTATAAAGGATTCTTAAAAGACTGTCCTAGTGGACATTTGAGTGTCGAAGAATTTAAGAAAATTTATGGTAATTTTTTCCCTTACGGCGATGCCTCGAAGGTAAGTTTGATAATAATACGAATATAATTATGTAATAATACAGGATGGTGTTGAGAGTAAAAAAATCTAACGTATAAATTATCTGAATATTCGTATATAGAGATTTTCAAGTAAATTATTATGCAAATTACTTGGTATAGTTTGCAGAGCACGTGTTTAGAACATTCGATGCAAATGGCGACGGGACGATCGATTTTCGAGAATTTCTCTGCGCTCTAAGCGTGACGTCCCGAGGAAAATTGGAGCAGAAATTAAAGTGGGCCTTCAGTATGTACGACCTTGACGGTAACGGATATATCTCGCGACAAGAGATGCTTGAGATCGTGACGGTAAGTAATTCCGAAGCTAATTATTTCTCATTGAGTTGATCGATAACACGAATGCAAATGTAAAGATATATATGTATGTATATATATATATATATATATATGTATATATATATGTATATATATATGTATATATATATATATATGTATATATATAGATACATATATACATATAGGTCGTCTTCTCTACCTACTATTTATACTTATCCATTTAAAAGCGGGTCGATTGTACAGTTTGAGAGGACAAACTTTCAAACGTGCTTCATTTATCGATTTAATTATAATGTAAGATTTTATTTATACTTATACCTTGAAAAAAATATATTTATTAATGACTGAAAGGTAAGTTAACTGTTATTACCGTTAATTAGAAAAGGATATAAAAATTAGAGCGAGAGGAAACAAAAAAAATCTAACAGGCAAATTATTGATCATGAGAAAAGAAAAGAAATAAAGATGAAAGAGAAAGAGAGAGAGAGAGAGAGAGAGAGAGAAAGAGAGAGAGAGAAGGAAAACAAATACGAATTACCTCCTTCCAGGCAATATACAAGATGGTAGGGTCCGTGATGAAAATGCCAGAGGACGAGTCCACCCCAGAGAAGAGAACCGACAAAATCTTTCGTCAGATGGACAAGAATAAGGACGGCAAATTATCGCTCGATGAATTTATCGAAGGTGCAAAGAGTGATCCCTCGATCGTGCGACTGTTGCAGTGCGATCCTAGTGCACAAGCTCAGTGAGACCCTGGGTCCGTGTGCGTTTCAAATGCCATCTGTAAATACGAATCGGGGCCCGGCCCAATCATAGCCCGGTTAGAGGCGATGCAATCATAGAAGGGAATCAATAGAAATAGAGGAAGCTGTCAAAACGAACACACAGAGATACAAATATCCTCGTTTACACCTACACCAATACACCTACAGAGAAAGAAAGAAAAAAAGAAATAAAGAAAGGAAGAAAAAAAGAAAGAAGGAAGGAAAGAAAAAACGAAATAATGAAAGAAAAAAAAAGAGAAAAAGATAGATGTTTATTTAAACTTTACATCGTTAACGTTAGTAACGTTTACATGTGTATACCGTTATAACCCATCACAACATCACTACACCACCACCAACACCACTATACTACACTACAACAACTACTACTATTACAATTATCACACACGTACGGCGAGTGTTTGAAACTGGATAAGAAGATACTTAGACTATATATACATATGTGGACGCCAAAAAGAAAAAAAAAAAGAAAGAAAGGATAAGAGATCAAATAAAAAAGCATACAATGATTTTCACAAGGCTGAAGCCAACAAAGTTCGTTCTGGTAGATTCGCTCCTTCGCATCGTCTTCTATGTTCGCGAACGCCTCTTGTCAACTAAAGATATAAAAAGAAAGAAAGAAAGAGAAAGAGAGAGAGAGAGGGAATACAGTATGTTGCCTGAGCCGTGTGTGTGCGCCAAAAAACTTGCAAACGTCAAGTAGGGCTCTTGTAAATTGGGCTGGTACCCGAGTGATGAGGGGTCCAGGCTCACTGGGCCCATGGCGCTTGCGCATACCGCAAACTAGTCGTAATGACTAGTTCAGTCGCTCCCGCGATTTAAACTAATCAGTTTAAACGGGGATTTTTTTGAGAAGTAAAAAAAATGGGGAGAGAGAAAGAGAAAGAGAGAGAGAGAGAGAGAGAGAGAGAGAGAGAGAGAGAGAGAGAGAGAGAGAGAGAGAATGTAAGAATGCAAATTGAAAGTAAGTGTGAGAGAGTGAGAGAGAGAGAAAGAGAGAGAGAGAGAGAGAGAGAGAGAGAGACTCACGCGTATTTTTTCATATAATTCTCCTAAAATTGTGCCGCTCGATGTACATACATAAAGAGAATTGCTATTGTAAATTCGTTCGAACCTTCCATCAAAATGGTTCTTTCTTTCTTAATTAGTTTAATTGATAATATCTAGGTGCCTCTTCTACGCATTTACCTATCAATGACACGCGAGTTTACATCAAATTACGTGAAAAATGTTTAGATCTGATTGACGAGAATAATAAAGTGGAAAATGACGATTATATAGGCAATAATTTTCTTTCTTTTTCGTGGTTTTTTTTTGTTTTTTATAGGAAGACAGCGACAGCGAAAGAAAAAGAGAGATGAATGAAGTAAAACTGCTCGAAACTTTTGATTATTCTTCAAAATTATTACACGTCTCGTTCGGTCTTTTATCAGTATCCTCCAGTTTTATGCGAGACTCATTCATTCCATATAATTGAACGTTATATCGATTTTCGATCGCTTTAGAAACGCTTTAACGTAAAATCTGGTAGAAAAGCTTCCCCTGGGATTTTCAAAGATAATTGAAAAGAAAAGAAAGAAGAAGGATGATAGAAAGGAAAGATAGAAAGGAATGAGTTAGAGAGAGAGAGAGAAAGAGAGAAATAAAGACGATTGACAATTTGCTGAGCGTAGAAGTGCCTTAATTTTTCGTAATAGTATATGACGTATGTAAGAGCGTTGCAAGAATCGAAAAGAAACTTTTTACTAAGCTTTCAACCAAGACGAACAATTAAAAAGAATACATTGAATTGTCAATGTGTACAGTATACGTGTAGTAAAGAGCAGAATCTGAAGAGAAAAATAAAAAATGAAAGAGAGAGAGAGAGAGAGAGAGAGAGAGAGAGAGAGAAAGAGAGGAATAGAGAGAGAGAGAGACTAGAATCGAATCAAATCGATAATTTTTCACTTTATCAAAGGCTTCTAATTAATTTATCAGTAAAAAATTATGTGATTTGATGAAACTGCTTCGAACGATGCTCATTCTCAAGTTAAATACGTAAAAGAGTCTTAAAAGTTCGCGTTTCTTTTTTTATTCCCTTTTTTATCATATATATTTGTCTTTTTTCTTAAAATAGATTGCTTTAGTTTATCGATTGTTCGACGAGTTCTATTTTAATATAAAACTTCGTATTGAATGTTGTCACTGATAGAAAGATATTTTAGAGAGAAAAAAAGAGAGAGAAAGAGAAGGAGAGTGTGTGTGTGTGTGTGTTTAGAAACATCGAGCGAGCATAAAACGGATTGTTACGCGTTTTAGAGCGAGATATGTCTTGATACATTACGATAGCTCGCCAATTTACACATGTAACACGTTTTTGGGTCGCGTATGAGAATATGCGTTTCAACGATTGTACCAGGATTTGAGATCGTTGAAAGATTTAGAATTAACTCCGAAATTTTTCTAACATTTATTTCATATTAATTTTCATTATTTGATTTCAATTATTATTTTTTTGGATAGAATCTACAAAAAGAGAGAATAACAAAGGGAAAAAAGGAAAAAAGAAGTGTAACAAGGAAAAAGGAGAAAATACGAGTAACGATCTAAACTTTTGACCTGTTTAAAACAAAGAAAAAGGGAAAAAAACATATTTTATGCGGCATGGCTTCGTGCCAAGTGCAAAGTATTTTGTCAAGGCAAAACGACCGCAAAGGGTAGATTTTTTGTTTGTTTTATACAGAAGAACTGTATTATTCGTGATAAGAAAAGAATGCCAAGGGAGAAAATCTCTAAAGCTCTTTGATATTTCTTTTTCTTTCTTCCTTTTTTCTTTTTTTTCTTTTTTTTTTTTATTAATTTTTTTTCTTTCTTTCTATTTCCGACACTGATACGTATAATTCACATGTATGTATGTATGTATGTATAATATGTACATACATACATTTTTCTTTAACTCAAGCATTGAATTAATGAGGAAGATGAAAAAGAAGCACTTAGACCGCGAACGAATGTTTTCAAAGAGAGAACAGATCTATTCAACTTTCATCATTTATTTATATAAGGAAGATAAAATAATTATCTTGTATAATTATCGACGAATAATAATCATGTTGAATTT
>NC_060956.1:6375498-6507998 GCF_910589235.1 Vespa crabro | reverse complement strand
AAAATTGCACTTGTGCATGCATGACGTTGCTCGTTATTACGATCTACTTTTGTGTTCTAATCAATTGTCACATTTTATGTCGAGAAAAAAACAGAGAAGGAAAAAGAGAGATAGGGGAGAGAAAGAGAGAAAAAGAAAGAGAAAGAGAGAAAGAGAGAAAGAGAGAAAGAGAAAGAGGGACAAAAATAGATCGTATTTACGATCAACATTGTGCATATGTACATACATATGTACGCACAGTTGTATACTATGAAAGCGTGTAAATTACTCACGTAGATCAATTTTATTCTTTGACGTTTGAGAAAGAAAAATGAAGAGCAACAACAACAACAAAATAAAAAAAATATATACACACGTATACAAATGAAAAGAAAAATAAATATAATAATAATAATAATAATAATAATAATAATAATAATAATAATAATAATAATAAGGAAGAAAATTAATCGGGGTGAGCAAATTACGCAATTTTATCATCTTACGAGTACATTGATTATTTTCGATGGCTATTTTCAACATCATAGAATGATCTGCTCGTTTCAAGCTTCTCTGCTTTCTTCTTCTTCTTCTTCTTCTTCTTCTTCTTCTTCTGCTTCCGCTTCCGCTTCTACTTCCATTCATTCTAATAAAGAAATAAAAATCTATTATATCCTAACACCGTCGGTATAATAACGATCTTTAAAACAAAATTATAAGATCGTTAATTAAAAGAAGGGCATTGCATTTCGAAGCGCTTTATTTACTTCGTTGCAATTTTAAACAATGCAAAATAAATACTAATAATTCCAATATTTTCGAAGGAATGCCGAAATTTATACGGAAACAAACAAAAAAAAAATTAATTAATAACCGATTTTAATTATTTTCAATGATTGCCGAAATGATTATAAATGTTATTGCAAAAAAGCATTGCTTATTTTTAAGTGCTGCATAGATCACATTGTCTTTTTTCGTTTAATTGCTTTCTCTATCTTCTATTTTTTTGTCTTTTTTTCTTTTTTCTTTTCTTTTTTACTCACTTTATTGATCCGGTCTTATTTGCTTGCCAAAGTTATGTTTTATTATTTATATTTTTATTATATATATATATATATATATATATAATACATATATATATATACATATATATATATATACATATATATATATATACATGCATCTACACTTTTAAGCATACAATATGAGTAAACAACTATTGATATCTTAGATCTCTTTTTCTAAGATTCATGAATAAAGATTTTTTTTAATTTGGTAGTAATTACTGACTTACATTGTGGTTATACACACACACATTTATTACATACATTGTTATATTTATTTGTCCGTTTAATTATCTATTTTCCTAATTGATAAATAACGTGCTTATAATGCGACAAAATCACACTTAAACACACATCATTTATACACGCTCATCCATATCTTATAACTCGTTAAAACTTATTAAATAATTATCTGATCGAGAATTATTAAGTCTAACGTGCATGAATTAGCAACAATATTTTCTATATAAATGAATACGACTAGTCATAAAGAAGAAAATTAGAAATGAATCACTTTCTGAATATACCATTTTTATAATGTACTCACGATTATAATTTTAGGCTTTTGTTCAAAAATTTATTAACTTAGACGTTTGTTCCTTCTTCTTTTCTTTTTTATTTTTTATAATTTTTATATAAATTTTCAAATAGTCGTATCAAATGCTGATATATGTATATTAATAGATTTTTTTTAACAGAAACAATATAAAAATGATGATGCAAATAAATTCAAAAGAGAAAATTAGAACGAAAAAAAATTTTTAATTTTTTTATTAGTCCAAGTATTTCTTATTATTTTCTAAAAGATTCTAATTTTAGAAAATATTTTCTACATAAAAAATAAGAAATGTTTAAGCGTCTAAATTTTTTAATTGAAAAAAAAGAAAAAGAAAAAATACTGATCTAATTTTTAATACAACCGGTATAATTGAGAAAGTGTTAACCACTTTGGATTTATCTCTCGTAGATAAGTAACATACATATACGAAGAAAAATCAACATATTTATACACATACGCAATCGTAATATCTTCGATATATACATAACGATATATGAATATGTATAACTACGAGACTTTCTTCTTCTATCGTCTAGAATTCTCACTTTCATTATTATACGTCATCACTTTACTTACTTATATTACACGCTTATTTTACTTATGCATGTAATTTCTATGAATACGAATAACTTTCACTGAAATAACTTTAACGATATGCATACTTAAAATACTCTCACCTGTTTCTGTACCTATGTATTATAGTAAAACTTTACAATTATTCCTTACTCGGCTATTTTATGCATATATATATATATATATATATATATATATATATATATATATATATATATAATATTATGCAGAAACGCAACGGGTCGCAATGTCCCTTTCCCTCACCCCCTAATCCCTAATAACGATCAAATAACGTCGGTCGTTGATTCGTGTTTCATAGTCTTTTACTCTTCTTCTAATCCTCCTTATATTTCATCCACTTTATCTCCTACATCTTTAAATAAATAATAAAACTTTATATTATACATATAAAAAGAAGTTACGGTGCTAATTATGAAAAGAAAATAGAGTATATGCCATTATATACAGCAGATACTTTACAAAAAAAAAAGAAGGAAAAAAACAATAAATGCGTTCTATCATTTTTTGTCAAAGAAAAGAAAAGAAATGTCAGAAAAGAAGATAAAAATACTTTTGTTAAACTTTCGCATAATAACCGTACGAAAGCTCGTGTCGTGATATATATATTTATATGTATATATATATATATACTTCTCGCGCAGGTATTCTTTATGAGAAAACAAGAACATTTTCTTCTACTTTTACGTCTTCTTCTCCTCCTTCTTCTTTTTAAGATTCCGCCACTTTGCGCGAGACATAAACGTGTTGATTTATGCGAAAGTTATATACATCGACTGAGTTTTACATGTACAAATGTTAATCATATAAACAGTCCCTTTTGTTTATTTTCAACCTTTACTCTCTATGATACATTTTTTTTCTTTAAAAGAGAACGAGCAGCGTAGCACTATATAAGAAAAAAGGAAAAAGATAAAAAAAGTTAATGAAAATGCAAAAATCAAAGCGTAATCTATTTTTCATTGAGTTTCGTTTTGCATTAAACGAAAACGTTTAAAATATGTTAATATTTATATATATAATAATTGTCAAATATTAAACGGTAAAAAGAAACACAACAAAAGGAAGACAAAAGATAAGAAAAATCTTTAATTTGCTTTACGCCTTATTCATATTTATAGTAAGTAATAGTTTTATCGATAGTTGTTTATTGAACTAAAAATTTACTTGTGTATCAATGAAATGCGATTAAAATGTTGATATTACACTTGTTCAAATGCGAACAGCGTTATAACAGATGTGTTATTTTATTTCTATATTCCCTGTGACCCAAAGAAAAATCTTTATCATATTCAAAACACCTTTCATATTTAGTCGAATAATCATTTGAAACGCCAATATTTTTTAACGCTACGAATTACCTCATTAACCAGTTCAATGATTCTTATATTAAGTTCTATGAAAATTATTACGTACAATTTACAAAAAAAAAAGCAAAAACAATATTACAATGATTTTCCTTGTAACATGGATTTAATCCATAAAATGTTAAAAGTAATAATTTAGTCGATGAAGTATTAATATAAATTAATAGTTAACACAAAATATATATAGATGTTTCTCGTATATAGAAACGATATCATTTTCTGTTTTGCAAAGAACTTTGTTCGTTATGCGCATGCGCGACAATTCTTAAAAAGTTGATATGCTCTATTCTATTTTTACGTTTATTAAGATTGCATTTAGTTTCATATTTAATCGCTTGCGCACAACTGATAAAGTAATTTTTTCTATCTCACTTCATCGGTAACTGATAATATAATCTTATTATATACATATTATATGATACTTCGTAACTTTATAAAGATTTTTATTTATCGTTGATAAAATACTTACTTATCTACAGTAGTAACACGTTGATCTTCCTTATCGACATTATTATTTCGTATATCACTAATGTCGATAATCAAATTATACGCACAATATTAAAAAAAATCGGGTTTTCAAATATAAATATACTTTTTGAAAGAAAAGCAGTGTTAACCACATCGTAGATTGATTACCGATAGGTCAGATAGATAAGTTAACGAATGAGGTTTATTATTTTATGTTACGAGACATTGTCATAAACATAAAAAACGTATAATTAATGAATCGTGTTTACTTCTTTTATTACTTATTCGTAAAATTGGTGAATTATTTTTATTCTATCAATTATGATAGAAATCTGTCATCAAATTCTGTTTTGATTATGGCTCTTGAATGACATTATAGAGTATTATATTTAAAAAAGGAAACATTTGAAAAAGAAACATTTAGAAAAAGAATAAAATATTTTACTATGTAAAATAAAATGAATTTTTCTAACTTAAAAGCTATTTCAGAGCAAACCAATCATCAACAAGCAAATATATGTATAAAAAGATGGCGTTTTTGATGGCGCTGTAACACAATAGATTGCAGAACATGACATTTCAAAGTTGTATCGTGACTTGTAGTAAATATGGCGCTTTTTGGTAATAACGGTTATTCTACTCCCGCACCTTTTTGGCAAAATGGTCCAACGCCGGGCTGTTTTTATGATTTTCCTGGGAGTACCATACAATCAGTCGATCATGGAATGCGCCAAAGATCACAGTGAGTTTTATTTCATTCTTATAAAAATGTTTATTCAAGAAAATATATAAGGTATAACCTGTAAATCACGTTAGGTTATTCTGTAGAATTTATTTATTTTATATATTTAAAATAGAGTATTCTTTCACAACTTATTCTTTTTAACATTATAATAATAATAATTAATTTATAATATAGTATGATGTAGTTCAAAAGTAAATCTTAATTTAAAAGGAATCATGTAAAACAATTTGTAGTACAGCTTATATATATTTGTATAGAGCACCTATGACAACTGGAACATCAGTAATTGGAATACAATTTAAAGATGGAGTTATTATTGCTGCCGATATCCTGGCATCTTATGGTTCATTAGCTCGATATAGAAATTGTGAACGTATCATGAAAGTCAACGATAATATTCTTCTTGGTGCTAGCGGTGATTATGCAGATTTTCAGTGCATCAAAAGTAACATTGAAAAAAAAATGTGAGTTATACAATTACTAAGAATATCTATTTCAAATATATAATTGTATTTTAATATTGTTTTTAGCCTAGATGAACAATGTTTAGATGATGGATTTTCTCTAAAGCCTAAAGCACTTTATTGTTGGTTAACTCGTGTGATGTATAACAGACGATCAAGTTATGATCCATTTTGGAACAATTTTGTAATTGCAGGCTTAGATAATGGAAAACCGTAAATATTTTTCGTTAATTTATAAATTAATATATGTTATTATGAATAAATAGGCAATATGTCTGTGTATATTTTATCAGATTTTTAGGTACAGTAGATAAACTTGGAACTGCTTACATTGATCCAGTAATTGCAACTGGTTATGGTGCCTATATGGCAACACCTCTATTGCGGAAAGCATATGAAGAAAATAGTGAAATGACTAAAGAAGAAGCAAAAGAACTTCTTTACAAAGCTATGCAAGTTCTTTTTTACAGAGACGCTCGTTCTTTTCCTAAGGTAATTTATGTAAAAAAATTAAAAAATGCAGTTACTGCTATTATTTATCAAAATATATGATATCCCTGTTTTTTCTAGTATCATCTTGGTATAATTACTAAAGATGAAGGTGTGGAGATTCAAGGTCCATTAACATTAGAAAGTAACTGGGAAGCAGCAGTTCTAACCAAATAAACATGTTCTTTGATTTAAAATATTTAAAAATAATTTTATTAAATAAAATTTAATTATATAATCAAAGACAATTTATTCTACAGCATAGGTTGTTCTGAATTACATAAAGTTTTGCTATCAACTTTATAAATATCAGTAACTACTTTGTCATTATTTCACAACCACTATCAGTTATCAAAATAGTATGTTCTACTTGTGCAGTTCTAGCATCATCTACTGTTACAGCTGTCCAACCATCCTCCAAAATTTCTACCTCTTTTCCACCTTGACTTAGAATTGGCTCTATAGTAAATGTCATACCTGGCTGCATTCTTTCAGCAGACTCATGCGCTAAATGCAATAAAAAATATTTCATTCAAATATCTATGTATATAAACATTAAATTATTTGTACGAAAATACCAAAATGTAAGATGTCTGGTGGCCCATGAAAATAAGTTCCGATGCCATGTCCAGCAAATGCAGGAATTACATTATATCCATGCTTATTTGCTATTTCTTCCACAATATTACCTAAAATACTTTATTATAATATTTTGATATATCTATAAAAAAGAGAAATATTGCCACGTACCTATACTACAAAATTTTTCATTTGGTTTACAAATTTTTATTGCACTTTGGAGGCAAAGTTCAGTCACCTGTATTAATTTTTTACCTTCAGCATCACTTTCTCCTACTTCAAACGTTTTTGAACAATCCCCATGATAGCCATTTAAATAGACCTAAATTTATAACATTTAACAAGAAAAAATTATGATGAGCCGTATAACAAAAATTAAATAGTATGATAATACATACAGTCACATCTACGTTAAGTATGTCTCCGTATTTTAATGGACGATTATCTGGGATACCATGACATGCAACGTTATTAATACTAGTACATATAGATTTTGGAAATCCTCGATAATTAAGTGGACTGGGATATGCTCCATTATTTATAATCATTTCATGAATCATTTCATCTAACTGATCTGTAGTAACACCAGGCTAAGAATTATGATTACTCTCAATATTGATAAAGTCACATTATTATATATATTGATATGATATATATAAAATATATAATCTTTTATTCTTGCCTTGACATATTTTTCTGCTTCAGTAAGAACATATTGTGCAAGTTCACAACTTTCTTTTATACATTCTATTTGATTTTTATCTTTAATTTCTGGTCTTATTGGCCCTGGTTCTGGGATTTTAGTTAAACTATAAGATGGCTTAGGAACATATGATGGCACGTATCTTTGGCACGTTTCGGAAACATACCATGGTTCTACAACTTCATATTTACCAAATGAATTATTTATAATTTTTGGCTTTAATTCTTTTTCCTTTCAAAAATAATTAATAGTTTAATCAATACAATTAATTTATAAAAAAAATAATTAATTTTACATACGTACGTGAGATTTGAATCGGAAGAAATTCTTGATAAAACTTTTAAATAAGTATTTTTTAATATTCATATTAATTCTTCGTAATTTAATAAAATGTAAAAAATAGATACATTTAAAAATTATTCATAACTATTCATAGTCTATTATATAATTCAAGATCTAAAAATATACGATTTTCATATGTAAGAGGTTATGTTTTCGTTCGTAGTATATACTTCAACGATAGATATAGACAAAATGTAAACAGAAGCAGAATAGAGGAACATTGTCCGCGCTATATGTTTATTGGATTGATGTATAAGCTTGTAGAGATACTATAAGAAATAATTAAATAATTCATAATTCAACAATCGAGTTAGCGTGTGATAAAAATTTTTGTACATAATACATCGGACAAAAGTAAAAAAAGTATTATACTTTTCCGAAAATAGAATAATTGAAAAATGCTAATTGTACTACTTAAAAAATTCTGCGATGGCTCCAAAACACTTGTTCGCATTTTAGATCGAAATTGAAGGTGGACGATTCGTAAGTGGCTGAAAATAATGTAGGTGGATATCATTGTAGGTTGAGTTATTCAAAAATTCGATAACTCTAATACGAGGTAATTATTTTTTAACGGACGGCCATTGAAGTTAATTCGCAAAGAGAAAGCTTCTATGTTTACTCATCGAAATACAAAAGAATAATTTTTCTCTAACAGTAAAAATCAGTCAAAAGTCCGTTTTTGTTGATTTAGATGAAAACAATGACTTAGCGTTTAATATTTAATTATATTGAAATATTGAATTAAAATTATTTTATATTTAACAGAGTTAATGTAATGCTTAAGGAAATATACTATTGTTTAAATATTAGTATATTGTAATCCGTGTATATTATACATTGTTTAAATTAATAAAATTCCTAAGACTCATTAGCATAAACGACTAAACACGTATTTGCTTATTTTTATCATAGAATCATTAAACGTAAACTATTTAAAATGCCTGAATACGTTACTGAGACTTCTTCGTGCGTTTCCTTGCATTTTAAATAGATTAAAA
Source organism: Vespa crabro (assembly GCF_910589235.1). NCBI lineage: Eukaryota > Metazoa > Arthropoda > Insecta > Hymenoptera > Vespidae > Vespa > Vespa crabro. Next base: position 6,499,647 of record NC_060956.1, on the reverse strand, counting down.
AATCTGAGCATCAGTTTACGTATACCAAATAAGGAAGCATTCGTCTACTTTGCAGAAACAAATCATATATCATTGTAATGATTATATGATAATCAGTAGTTTGGGTAGGAGCTTCTTCTCTTTCGCCGCAAAATTCGAGGGGCGCCACTATAGGAAACATTTTTTTTCCCACAAAAAATGTCGAAAACAACGTTTACGTCAATAACAAATGGAAATATAATTTTTGAATGGTTTTTATGAATAAAGTATCATTTTAAAGATGAAAATTTAAGCAAGAACATAACTTATTCGAATTTTTGAAAAAGCTTTAGTTTTATACATAAACTATTTTCGAAAGAATATCATTTTTTGACACAATGTTTTTCAAAAAAAAAAAAATAAATTCAAAAATTCGAAAAAGCCATGTTCATCTCGCTTATACTTTTACTTTTAAAATGAGATCTTGTTCATCAAAATTGTTTAAGAATTACTCCTGTACTTATTGTTGACGTAAATCATTATAAAACCAGGGGTGATCCTTAATTGTAATTTACGTCACGATCAGCTGATCGTGAATGGACAAAAAAGTTTATAGAATTTTTAATAAGTGTGTACAATGAACGTGATGAAATCGTTTCGTGAAATTCTCTCGAATAGTAAAAATGTTATGATTTTAACTGGGAGTGGTATTTCAGCCGAATCTGGTGTACCAACGTTTAGAGGAGCAGGTGGATATTGGAGAAAATATCAAGCACAAAGCCTGGCAACACCAGAAGCTTTTGCTGCAAATCCATCATTAGTTTGGGAATTCTATGAATACCGAAGAACATTAGTAAGCAAAGTCAAACCTAATAAGGTATTTATACTTATAATTCTTTTTATATGCTATTCATTTAAGTGATATGATTTGAATCTTTTCATTTTATATTTTTCATTTTGATTTAAATTGACAGGCCCATGAAGCAATAGCAGCGTTTCAAAAACGTTTTGTAAGAGATGGTAAAAAGGTAACAGTAATAACTCAGAATATTGATGGCTTACATCAAAAAGCAGGAACAGAAGATATATTGGAGCTTCATGGTTCGCTTTATAGAACACGCTGCACGAAATGTCACAATATAAGTGTTAATGAAAATATTCCAATCTGCGCGGCATTAGATGGAAAAGGGTAAAGTTATTGTCAGTAAAAATTATAATTTATATTTTACATATTTTACTATATCATCATACATAATAGAGCACCAGATCCAAATATTACATCTTCTACCATTCCAATAGAAGAACTTCCTAGATGCGAGAATGTAAATTGCAATGGTTTGCTTAGACCTGATATTATATGGTTTGGTGAAAGTCTTGATGAATCTGTACTTAGTAAAGCTTGTAAGTAATATATAATATATGTATAATATAGTTGTGATATAAATAAAAATATTAATATAAATATACCAAATCGTTCGACATAAAAATGTAACTTTAGCAGCGCGATCACGCTATTTAAATTTCATTTATCGAAAAATCCCAATGTATTCGAATGTTATGGACAACTGATGGTGAATTATTGCACTATTCGATACTTTTAAACAATGTTTTTTCAATGATACAGTGTTAATGTTTATTCAATGTTTATTCAATGGTTAATTAAGCTTATAAAATATATTTTAATTAATGAAATAAAATAATTTGATGTTTATTAAAATTATCTGCAGATGAGATTGTTGAAACATGCGATGTATGTTTAATAATTGGAACATCTTCTATTGTATACCCAGCTGCAATGTTTGCACCACAAGTAGCAAATCGTGGAGTACCAGTTGCAGAATTTAATATTGAAATAACTCCGGCGACAAGGCAATTTCAGTAAGTTTTGCCATTATCTACAGAGAAAAAAATTAAAATTATTATAATGCAAAATAAAAATTATTACATAAAATTACAGAGAAATTATTAAAATAATTTTTCTGTTTTAAAGGTATCATTTTGAAGGTCCTTGTACAATCACCGTAACGGAAGCATTAGAGCCATAAATTTTACAACATAATTTATCTAAAGTTTACAAATAGAAAAAAATAAACAAATTATATGAATATAAAAGATTTACCTTTTATTAGACAAACTTCCACATTTACTCCCATTTCATGTAAGTACTGTAACCATAATGTTTGCTTCACTGAAAGCTTATCACCAGGTCCTTTGACTTCAACGATTTTGCACTAATAAAAAAACAAAAATTATTTCGTAAAACATAATACAAATTAACCACTGATCATGTTACTATTTAAAATATACAAGTATGATTGCAAATTACAGTTTTATTATTTGAATTCCATATGACCAAATCAGGAAAGCCAGCTTTCCATAAGGTAAAATTATGAATAAGTCGTTCACAAATTTTTATAACATTTTCAGTCCCTAAACAATATACGATTTCCTGTAATTATATTATCTCATTAAATCTACTTCAATAATTTAATTTATTAACTATGATATACATAACAATTTATTACTTACTTTAATATTATTACTTGTAAACATTTTAACATGCATCATGGATTCAAAGTGACTGTTCGATATAAAGTTATGTTCTACAATACTGCTAAAAGTTTCTGGATCAAAACTGCGTAATAAGTTAAGTTTCATATCAATTGTTTCTTTTTTGTTTTTATAAAAATCTTTAGTAAATAAATCTAGGGGAGCTGTTTGATATAATGTCACAAAAGCTCCAGGAATATCAATATTAAATAGTTCTTCCCAAAATAAGACAAAAAATAGAGTAACTGGCAGAGCACCTTCGCAATGTATTCCACCATTAAAACCTTGATTATAATAAAAGTTTAATGCAACATTTTCAACTGAAATATAGGATTTATTATCTGTGTTATTATCAATATACCATTTGCTCTTACTAACTCCAAAATTTCTATAAATAAATATATAGTTTTCTATAATATAAATACATAGTCTATTTTCAATATATTCATATTCTATATATCCATTTAAATTGACTATAACTTACCCTTTAATTAAAGTAGCTTCCACTGTTGTTGTATTTAATATTGGACTTTTAAGCTTGCTATTCATAAATTTTAATGTGGTCTTAATATTTGTCAACGTAGTGTTACTTATGCCATTTTTTCTTTTAACAAGTTTTTTTGCTCTTTCCAAAAGTTCTGCAGTACCAACTTCGGATAAAGTTTCAATTTTCAATGACTCTAGCGTTATTTTTGCACTAGCTTCTAAATTTTTATTATGATGCATTTCTATCAATGCTAATTCAGCATACCAAGTTTCTTTTTTTCTTTGCATGTAAAAATTTTGATTTATTAATTTATGTAAAATTTCAATGGCAAATGGTAATGTCTCTTTTACTTTCTTAAATGCATCTATACTTTTAGATAATATTTTCAACCATAAATAACCTGGCATAAAACAAGATATATGCAAAGGAACCACATAGTTTTCTAAACTGTAAAATGAAACGAAATTAAATTATATCCCATATACAATATACATAAACTTTAATACTATTGAGTTGTCCAGAAAGTTCGTGCCAATTTTGTCCTTACGCCATTTACCAAAAATCAGCACGAACTTTTCGGACAACCTAATATTTTTATTAATACAAATATATATATATATGTATATATATATAAATATATATATATGTATATATTTGTATTAATAAATAATTATATATAAATAATATATGTGTACACAGATGCATTATAAATAAAACATTTTCTTGAATATTTATAATTACCATGTGGATTCATTTTTCATAATAAGTAGCCATTGATCATAAGCTAACTTTCCAATTTTTTTTACAGTCTCCCATTGTTTTTTTTCAATGGCATTCATTATACCAGTAAGTTCATTTTTTGCTTCAATATATCTATATACAAATATATATAACTAATTAAACATAATTTATATACAGTATTTAAGATACATACAATCAGAATGAAACAAAATTTTTTAGATTTATATAAAGAATAAACTATTTATTTTTTGACACTTACCGAATTAATTGATTTCTGTTGCTAAAAATAGGATATCTTTTATCAGAAAATTTAGGAAAAATCATCTTTTTAAGTTCGATCTGCATCAACTTATTACATATATCTGATACAGTCTCTTGTGGTTCTTGAGAAGGTATTAATAATGTTAATACCTTATCAAAAATATCTTTGGTCTTTTGACTTAAACGTATACAATATCCCAACTTATTTGATATTAATGACTTTAATCTATCACCTGAGGTTTTCATGCCAGGAAAAAGAGGTTTTTTGGCTCCCATTTCTAATAATTTCTTTATCAATGATTGTTTTTTATTATTATAATTTAACTTAAAATCTTTACAAATTGTTCGAATTTCATCAATTTGAAGCATTTTAAGGGAAGTAGATAATTCTTCATTTTCAATATCAGATATAAAAAATGACTTTGACACAAGTTCGTTGCAAACTGGTATCAAATCATCAGCTAAATTGTTGTATTTTAAATGTTCTACTCTGTGCCATGAATATTTTCTTTTTAAGATACGTGCAAATAACATTTGAGCTTCTACAGAAAGTGTAAACATAGAAAAAATAAAATCTATTTCATCCTTATCAAAATATCCACAATTTATAGGATTTGAAAAAACATTCACTACTATCATAAATAAAATCGCTGCATATGTTTCTGTTGGTATAATCACATCATCATATTCATATTTTTCAGATGCTCTTGTATCTACACGATTGTATTTAAATATAAATGAACTATCAGCATATATTTTCTGAAGATCAAAATTATTAGCCAAAATTGCACCTTCTTTTAGAAAATTCATATTTTCTATTGCAGTATGTGTAAGTTCTATATTTACTATTTGTCGAAAATAAAGATTTGAGTTCTTTTGAGTTTTTGGATTATGTGACAAGATTTCTTTGGTAGAACTTTTTTTTGGACTGAAAGTTAGATTTCTTTGCTTAGAAGGAGAGTTTAATATACTTTTTACAGGACTACTATGTACTGTAGAGATGTCATATTTTTTTTTACTTATACCATTATCTTCAACATCCAATATCTTTAAATCTTCTTCCATAGAAAACCTTCTATTACTTTCTTCTTCAAGCAATTTAAATTGCATTATAAGTTCATTATCATTGTGACTAGACGATACTTGTTCCTCAAAACTTTGTAATTGATTCTTGATACAAGTTTCTTCAGAATATTTTATACAGTATTTTTCAGAATCAGTTGCTTTTTCTTTATCAGTTGATTTTTTATTATTTGATGTACATATTCTTTCATATATTATAGAGCAATCTGATAATGCATCAGTCTCATTATCTAGTAGGTCATCTGATACATAAGCTGTATTTATATTTACCATAAAATGAGTACCTGTATCTGTCATTTGTGCATTATCTATTGATTTATTAGTATAAAATGATGACGTATTAATTGATGAAAAATGCTTTCTTTCGTTACTTTGTCTAAATTTTGTTTGTGATTTTATATTCTTAGGTTGCTAAAAGAATTCGAAATTGATATGAAAGAACGTTGTTATGTAAAATAAAATGTTTTATATATATAGGCTTAAAATAAAGCGTTTTTATGTAGAATAATGCGTTTTTATGTAAAACAAAACGTTTTATATATATTTACCTTTTTCAATCTTTTAAGTTCTTTCAAATCAACAAAATTTCGCGATTTCACTTTCCGATTATTTTTTAATTTTAGCTTAAAATATTGATCAATATTTGTTTGGATAGACATTTTGAATAATATTGTAAAATATTTTATTACTCATCTAATTCTAATAAAATATTAGTCATCTGATTGATAACACTAACTATATAAACAAAAAACCATTTAAAATGTGTCGTAGATAGATGTGTTTGTATACACTACAATTCTTATGAATGAAAATATATAGCATTATCTTTTACTATTTCACAATTCTAAAACATGTCATTACGAACAAAATAAACATCATATCAATTTAATTGGAACGTAAAATAAAATAGTAATAGGTAGCAATCTGAATCGTCTTAGCAAAGATACCAACCTAATTAATGATACTGTATCATAATGCATTTTTGCTTTATATAAATAGTTTTTTCTATCACTTTTAAATAAAACAAAAGTTTACATTTCCCAGAAAATGAGATAGTATTGAAATTTATGAAACGAAATATCAAAATAATTATAATTCTTTTATAAAACTAATCGCTGGACTATTGTTCTCCATACGAAGATATAGTTGGTAGCAATGATATATTCTTGAAGTTTAAAAATTTCACGTGGTTTATATTATTGCTTTTTAGTAATAACATATCAGAAATAAATTTTTAGTAATAGCATATCAGAACAAATTAAAAAATTGTAATATAATGTGCATATAATGGATAAAATATTAATAATAATTATATAAATAAAACTCGTGTAAGATATGTAATGTAATAGGAAAAAATAACGTATTTAATATTTTAAATTTAAATATTTTCTCATTTTCTCTCTCTCTCTCTCTCTTTCTCTCTTCTGACACGTTGTAATATTTTATGCAGGAAAAATTCTACCGCTCTTTTTTGCATCATATTATTTTATTGTTAACGGAAAAACAAAAAAAAACTTTTACATAATAGTTAAATAATATTTACATAGTTTCATTTATTCCATAATAGTGTGTTAAGAATTTTTTATATTCACGCCTTTATCAGTTTTGTATATATTGATGCATTTATAATTTTAAACACACAATTACGGTAAACAGATAAAAGATGTAATTAAAATACTCTACAAGCTTTATTATTACTTTCTTAATATGTTAATAATCATGACAGTGATTATTAATTCTACATAAACTTACCTCTGTTTACCTTCGTTTTAGATAAAAATTAAAAAAGAGAAAAAAAGAGAATTATTATATTTTGAACCTAGGTGGAATGGTTAAAAAAAAAAAAATTGTAAACCTGATATTATCAGAATTTATTTTGCAGTAATGTCTGCTTTACCAATTTTTATTTTGCAATATATACCAGTTCACTGTTTTTCCACTATCATTATAGTTGAAACATAACAATATACTTTCCCTTTAAGAGGAGAAGCTTTGCATTTTGCAATATAAAGAAAAAAAAAGATAGTTCACTTTGAAGTAACATTTTGACATTGTACAGCATAGAAAGCGTACATAATGCAGTATAAATAGAATAGGCAAAGGAAACAGGCGTAAGACCTATTGACGTGGATATGCAAAAAATTTAATCTATAGCAAAATTCATCCTAGTATATCCCATTTTCTCTCTTTGTCTTTCTCTCTCTCTCTCTCTCTCTCTCTCTCTCTCTCTCTCTCTCTCTCTCTCTCTCTCTCTCTCTCTCTCTCTCTCTCTCTCTCTCTCTCTCTCACATTCTCTCATTTACTCTCTCATTCATTCTCTCCCTCCGTTTTTCTGCTGCTGTTTGTTGTGTATATGTGTACATATACATATATGTAATCATAAATCTGTACATACAAATACAACATACATTAATATATTCACATATATAAATATATTAATGCATTGTATCTTTATGTCTAGTCTCATAATTAAACATATGTATGTGAATATGTACAAGAATTGGTATGTTTATGGTTATGCCAATTTTTAAGAGTTACACAATTATAGTATATTTAATAGTCAAAATGCAACCCGTAAATTGACTTATATACATTCAATTAGTTACATTGCCTACTAGAGTCAAGTGTTAATCACAATACTTATGCATATTAATACTAAACAATAGTTAAGTTTCAATCTCTATACATACTTCGTAGGAAATATAACTCAGCTATCTAATAACACCTCAACCTTAATGCTATTATACGGAGTAAAAATTGAAAAATAATAAAATTATTAATTTAAATTTATGTATGATAAAGTCACTTAATTTAGTTGCCTCTAGAAATGTACAATTAGTACTGATTTGTCTTAAAGAATATTATAAACATTTTGTATTACTGAAAATTTAAAAATATAATGTATTATTACGTTCCGTATTATTTGTACTAAATATGTAATTGTATTATGTTTGAACTTATCAAGGTTACTTCGTATATGTACATATATAGAAAGAGGTGTTAACAGATAGTATGAGCACAAATGTTTATGTTGAAGAATAAGTTGAAAGTTGTCTGGAATAAATTTTCTAAATACATAGATTTTTCTTTTACATCCTCCAACCATACATTTTTGAGAAGAATTCTCTATACACTTGACAAACTTTTGTTCAAAGCAGAGCTTTGGTAGGAGAGACTTTCCAATAAAATCTTCCTGTCGCACAGCGACATAGAAGTTCTACTGTATTCACAGAATAAAATTTTACATATATATATATATATACATATATATACATATACATATATACATATATATATGTGTAATATATATACATATATATACATACATACATATATATACATATATATGTATATATATATGTGTACTATATATATATATATAGTGGATACACTGCACTTTGACGCCTGTCTGCATTATTATAGAAGTCAATGCGTAAAATTTTTGGAACTTCTCCTCAGGTAGTTTAACTATAAGTTCCTTTTTTCATATAATTGTGTTTGTATGAATTGGTTAATAACTTCATCCGATCGCTCTGTAAAGTTGCATTGATTTGGCTTATATCTAAGTAATAATATTACTATTATATATCTTGTCAATGCAGCGAATTGGGAACACGATATTTCACGATTTTATATGGCCAACCAAAACAATTTTTATAAAATAGGTAACTTTTTAATGAAACGAAAAAGTAGCTTATTCATATTATATTTATTTATAAATTTAATGAATAATTGTTTAATTTTTGTTCAATTAAACAATTTGGTTAGCCTTGGATTAGTGAAATTTCGTGTTTACCAAACCAGAAATATAAAGCAAACTCAGTCTTTGGTTTGAGCGATCAAACTTCGATAATTCTTGATGTTTTATTATTCAAAGATACTATTGGGTAAATGTAACATTAATAAATTTTATATAAAAATCCATGTACCACTATATTTCGTTTAAAGCGTTTCAACTAAATAAACAAATTATTTTTTACAAGAATCTTTTTGGATAGTTCTCCAAACATCACTTGATCTTCTCATAAATTCATTTAGCAGAAGATTCCCAACATATAATGATAAATTTAAATGTAAAAGTAAATGCCAAAAATTGACAAGGAATTAATGGTATTACTAATATACCATGTACAGATAAGGATGTGAAAAAGAATAGAATCTTCATGCTTAATGATAAATTTGAGAAAAGCGAGAGAAATAATCATGTTTCTAAAATGTATGTACAAATATGGAGCAGAAATTAAATTTTAGAAAATATTAGATAATATTATAGGCAAGTGTTCTTTTACAAAATAATAAGTTCTATCCAGGATAAAATTTCTTTATTACTCCTTCTCTAAAATTGTTTTGAATTCATAAATTTTTCATACACATCGCTGTGTGCCTACCACAACAACATTAATTACAATTATTTAGTTAATTACCTAAAAGTAAGAGATACAGTAAGCGTAATTATTTTTATATGTACAATATATCTTTTTTTGTTTGTTTCTTATTATGATTTTAAGAAGTCTCCCTACAATTTGAAACATTTGCACCATAATCATACTTCCTGTCTTGCGTTACGGCTGGCACTAAGCATTTTCATTGTCCATTGAGAAAAAACAATATTTAAACATGTGTAAAGTTTATGATATTATTTGACATATATTTTTATATTTTTAATAATGATAAATTATTAGTTGAGCAATGGCCTATATTTTGCATAAATTGCTTTGAATTTGAATTATCACAATATTTTTTACGATATCATAAAATACAGTGTTATTTGATTTTACACAAGATTACATAGTGAACATTGTTACAATTATGAGTTGAGAAATATAATAGCTTACTTTAAATTTCATTATGTTTTCAATATATTATATTGTTTTTTCTGAACATAATGAAAAAGTAAAGCTATAAACATATAAAAATGAATTTTGAAGAATAATCACATGCAAAGTAAATTATATTGTTAAAGTAGAAATGAAAGAGAATATAGAAATTAACTGATTCTCTGTCACTGTCACAATTATTGTTCCTTTTTTTTAAAAATTGTTACATCCGAAATAAAACATGTTTAATTGTATTCTTGTCCTTTATAAAAAATATTTGCCCTTAACATTTTATCTTGGTACATCAATAAAATTGTACATAAAGGGAGACAGTCATATAAAAGATGCTAAGAGGAAGAGAGAGCATCACAAATGTGTGATACATGGAAATTCAAGACTTTTTACCTATGCATTGGTATTCATAGGTAACAATTTTTCTTAACAAGAGTATACAGTTATTACATAGAAGAGATACATATAAATGATTGAAAGAAAAATTTCTATTTTTTGCAAATACATTATTTGGAAATAAATTTTTCTTTTGTAATTTCTCATACCTTGCTAATAGATGAATATCTGTTTGTTTGTGGGTCTAATTCAATATGTATGTTTGCAATCACTAACATGAAGACTTACAAGTCTTTATATAGGTATTATAGAGATAACATTCTTTCACAATTTTGTGTAATACAAGCTCCTCAAACGCAACATTTGAATAAAATTAGACTCTACTTATTTTTTGATATAATCTGTTGTGATCTAGTAATACAAAAAATCATACATATATAATATATTCACCAATCATGCATCTTGCATACAAAGATATTTAATGTTCTTTGAAATTACCTGATAGTAATAACTTTAATATTTCACAGCCTTCAAGCGTTTTAATATATTATGAGATATATAAAGAAACAACTTCTTTAAAACATGGTAGTCAAAACAAATCTATGTACAGTAATGAAGTAATTATGTAATGTAATAAAAAAATACATTATTCCTTTATCTGCTTCTAAATGGTATTTTAAATTGCAGTAAGTAGAATAAAATTATTATTTTTGGATTTATAATTGTACAAGTAATTACAAACTTTTTTATGAATGACGAACTTGTAGCAGAAATTGTGAAGAGATTATATATATTACACAATCTAAGGAAATTATATTTTCTAATAAATTTGCACAAGATTTTATGTCAAGAATTTGTCATATATGCAAATTATTTATGAAACATATAAACTACTGATTGTTCTTACTTCTGTGGAGTTGTATTGTACTGCTCCTCACATCTGTTTTTAATGAATGCTGTGTTTGAGAAAGCTTGTGAGATAAGCAGTGATTATGAGATACATTTTAGTACTGCTTTTGTACACAAATAGAATTAACCGGATTGCAGAATTCTATTAGTTTCTATTAGCTTTAATAAATGACAATTTTTTTTGCACTGCATATAATCTTAGAGTATTGAACTCCCAAATAAAAAAAAAAAAAAAAAAAAAAAAAAGAAATAATAATAATAATAATAATAATAATAATAATAATAATAATAATAATAATAATCAATAACAATGTTATGATCCTTTGGAAACATATGTATAAATAAATAAATTATGTTTGTAATTTGTTATACTGGTACTGTTTCAATTTCGTAGCACTAATTAACTTAAGTGAATTTAACTTAATTCATTCTGACAGCATTTGTTTTACAAATTTTAATTATGATATATGAAGAAAAATGTGTCATTCTTTGTACAATCAATAAATACATATTTGTGTGCAAAGAAAAAGAAATTGTATATCGTAATTTGTTAAATATTCCTTCTTCATGTAAAAAGCATAGAAAATTACCACAGAAATTTTCATTAATTTTAGGGAACTGAATTTTTGAAATATAATTTCATTTTTTTTTTTTTTTTAAAATAACATGTATATTATGATATGATTATTAATTCATGATTTGCATAATACAGACCGACTGTTTGTTGATTCAGTAAGAAAAGAAAAAAAAAAGAAATTAATTAAAATGTTTTTTTTTTTTTTTTCTTTTTTCAGGCCAGAGCTAAAGGCAATATTTTCTATAACATTTATACTATTCTGATAATCATAGTTTCGCCACAGAAGAGAACTGATCAAAACAATTTTGCAATTGTACTCAGCCGTACCACTTTTTTGTTTGCTTTAAACAATACATCAATATCCACTTCCCATAGTCAGGCAGACATGGGCAAGATAAAGTTAGCAAAGCCCCCGATAACGCGTTGGTAGCAACAGGGGTGCCAATAGTAGGCATCATGTCACTTCCATTGCCAATGAATTAGTTTTATTTGCCCGGACAAGTTGTTGCTGTTGTGATTTGGTCTCACAGGGTGAATTTTCCACTCCATCCACCTCCAGATTCAAACTTTCACTATAAAACATAGTAGGAGTAATCTAGCATATATATTGAATACTTTATACACATTTAATTTGTCTTTAAAGATAATAATTATTATCACATATAAATAAATAAATGAATCAACATATTTCAATTTATAATCAATCTAATATAGTTGATTGAAAAGAATTTCATTTATTGAAATTCTTTTCAATAAATGAAATGAATTCTTTCAAGGCTAAAAAATGTATTATATTAAGAATTATATTAGAATAAGAAAATTGTAATAAATTATTTAACAAGATAGATAAATGCTTACCTATTACTATTAAGCGTAATTTCCCCGGACGTTGGGATTTGTTGTGCCTGACTCTGTGTTTGTTGCTGTTGTTGTCTTGCAATACTTGCTAATTTACTTTGCGTGATAAGGCCAGGCAACAGATTGGACGGCGGATGTTTCTGTGGTAGAACTATTGTCGGCTGATTGTTCACAACATGAGTACTGTTTGGCAGATTATTTGAGTTGCTTATATGTGATAAAGGCCCATTTTGATGGCCATTACCAAAGTTTGTAATGGTACCACTAGGTGTGGTGGCTGCACTAAACACTCTAACTCCTGCACTTCCACCACTGCCACAATTACCGCCATTTCTATTATTTGTTGGACTAGTCAGAGATTTAGATAATATAGAAGCAGCGTTACTGTTATAAGGTAATTGTCTGTGTTGTCTGGACTGGTAATTCGACTGTGTTTCTATCGCAATACTCGTACATTGCGTTGATACGGTACTCAGTGTCGTCGCTTGATTGGTCACACACGAAGAGGACGACGGGATTGAAGAACTTGAAGTATTTACAACACTAGAACCACCACCACTGCACTGAGGTCGGTTCTGTTGTGTCACAGGCTGTGCAAACACATTGCTGCATAATGGTGTCACTACAAAATGTGAGCTGCCCAGCTCGTCTGTCCGCAAATCGCTGGAGCTATTGTCCGACAACCCACTAACGCACGCACTACCGTTAACACTTGCTACCGCAAGATCAAAGTCCGATAGAGCATCTACTGAGAAGTAATCTGCAATGTTAAATTCCGAAGTAAATGGTGGCTCGTCACCCACACGTTCGGGTTCCACTTCCACACATATCGACGTTGCTTCGGGTGGGAATGGATATGGAAGTGGTTTCGATGGAGACAACACTGGTTCTACATCTGAGTCTGTATCACTACTTTCCTCACTTGGACTGTGCACTGACTCAGGTGGAGTCTTTGGTCGAAAGTGTAGCCTAATTTGAACAATTGTTAATAGATATTAATTAACATATATAGTTGCAACAAAGAGGATATTGTACTAGTCATTATATGAATTGGCAATTGGCAAGCTCGTACCATTCTTTCTTGACAGGTGTACTATTTGTGGCAGTTGTATTTGAGTCCGAAGCCTCACGTTTTGGTTCGTGTATCGTAAAATCTAAAGAAGACCACATGTCATCCAAATCTGAAGAGCAGCGGTCTAGTATAACTCTGTAATGTATTGTATAAATAAATATTAAAAAAAAGAAACAAAATGGCTATCTACTTAAATGAATCACTAAATCAGTACCTGCCACCCCGACCAAGTCTTCTTCTAGCAAGACCAATACATTTAGGTACTGGTTTACTAATGCTGGTGAGGGCAAACCTATACTTCTTATCAGCCAAACCTCCTTCATGTTTGTCACACCAAGGCCAATTTCCAAATCCACCTAATACGGGCTGCAAAGAGAAAAGCTCTATATCTACAATCCTGAAAAAATGAACATTAAAACTGTTTCCATACTTAAGAAAAGAACTTCTTGTTTTCATTACCACCCTTGCAAGAACGTTGCAAGGAAAAACTGATTTTTAAATAAATTCATAAATTAATAATTGTGAATAGCATGTAATATAATGTAAAATACATAACATGAAATTTCGAATACTTTTATAATCTTCAAGATAATATATCATACTTACAGGTAGATAAGTGCTATTTCTATTTCGTCGAAAGGCAAATTGACCTTCATCAGCAGTATCCTCATCATCTCTATCAGAAGAAAGAGAAGGTTGAGAATGAGAATGTGATGGAAGGGGACTGTCTTCATCCGAACTTAGTAGAGGGTCCAGCCCACTTCCAAGAACTCCTGTCCGATTTCCTCGACCTCCTCCACTGCCTGTTCCACCACGTATACCAGTTTCATCGAGGCTACCTCCTCTACTATCCGTTTTATGTTTTCGTTTTTTATATTGCCTCTTTTCTTTTCTAGCTACAACCTCATCCTAATGAAACAATAAGTATTTAATCATTAATTTTAAATGAAAACTGTATACTTCGATTATCTAATTACTCACTTTATTACAAACTTTATTCGCCCAATTTTGATGGACTCCAAATTGATTGGTGAAAAGTGGAGTGAACGCTGGTCTTGGAGTTTTTAATGCAGACACTTCCGCTAAAATTTGACCATTGAAATCTTGCGCTTGATACCTATATATTTAAAAATTTATTTATTTGAACATTAGATATAAAACAAAATAATAAATATGTCAATGATATAAGAACAGACCTCTTTTCATAAACTTCTATTGTAAGATGCAAATGTTCTCGTTTCGTTTTTTCCCTACGTTTGACCAGTTCGAGAAGAGTAACTGCCCTGCTAAGATCTCTACGTAACTTAAGCATTTTTTCATAACTTGTTTCATCGTTCTTACGAATCTTACGTGTTTGCATCTTTTCTGTTCTGCGTCTAAATGCTAAATAAGGATTGTTAGCAGCCGAACCAAGCCGATGTTCCGTTTTTACAGTCAATAATAAAGGATGTTGCTGCAAAGTATATAATATTTTATTAATTTTTTTTTTCTTAGTAATATTATTATTTCTATTAATATATCTCAAGCTGCAAAATATTGTAAAAGCTTACTGTCTTAAGTCGTTTGTTTAACCAATAATCAAAAACTGCAATAATAAGATCATCATCCTCTTTTAAGAGTGCTTTAGCTTCATTAAGGGTAACTACAGTTTGGCCTGAACTCTTTTCTAAACGATCCATCATCTCTTCAAATTGAAGTGGAGTTAGATCCATTTTGCGACTTTGAACAGCAACCCATTTTTCATCTTCTGAATCCATATCATAGTCTGGTATGTCTTGCTCCATTGCAAAGGCTGTGAATAAAAATTGTAAGTTTGATTGTATCTTACTTTATAAATATTATAATAAATTGTAAAAAATAAAACATGATTTATGTACACAAGCTTATAAATACACACATATATGCATGCATATAAATTCATGCATACTTACGCTGCATATGTATAAGTTGACGAGGCAACTTGTAATCAGCAGGATATATTTTGTCATAAGCTTCAACGTCTGCCAAGTCAGTTACTTCAGGGGTAGGAATGATTAAACCCGTGCATATTGCCCTTTGAAGATGATGTTCCTTCAAATAAAAAATGTAAATATGTATGCACAAATATAATATAATATATAGATATTACATTTAAAACATATTATTTGTACACAAAATTTTTAATATGTTATTTCCGATATGTTATAATTTGTTAAGAATAATATGTTGTTTACAAATAATATGTATTTGTTTACATATTATTTACATTATTTATAAGAAGTAGAAAAGTTTCTATAATACAGAAAAAATTATGATATATCCAAATATTAACTCTTCTCAAAAAAAGATTAAATAAAAACGTTTGATTTAAATGGATTTATCACCTTATGTACTATTATTATGAATGTATAAAGGTATATGAATATGTATACATATTGTTATGTATTTCATGTATATTACTTGAAAATATTATTGCAATTAAAAACTGTATTGTTCAATAATATAAATGTAATCAACTAAAATTAAAGTGACTTAAAGTTTATATATGACAGATACGTTTCACATCAGAACTTAAATATTTTTTCCATATAATTTATCTATCTATACTTTTATAAATTATGCTAAATAATCATACTAAACATTGATATTAGTTAACATCAAAAATATATAACAGAACTTTATTCGTTACATATACCAATCTTCATAAATAACTTCTTAATTTATGATAATATCTTTTATACAAAATAGTTTATTGCATAAAAACTGATTCATTTATATTATAAAACTCTAGGATAGAATTTATCTTTATTGCTTTTGAAATCTTATTAAATTATTATATAAATAAAATGTAATGTTCAAGTTACAGAAATAATAATAGAAGGAATGAGTATTTTGCTGATTAAATAAAACAGATCTATGTACAAATTGTTTCTATATTTTAATAATATGTAAGATAATAAACTAACAAGGAAAAGGTGAAAAATTTCTAAATGAACTATTTGAAAATAATAAATTAAAGAAGTATTTAAATTATAGTGAAAACAAGTATTCATATCAGTATCATCTATATTGGTAATGTTATTTTATAGAAAGTATTGTGTGACAACTGTCAAATCATAGAAAGGTAGAAATGTAGATGTTCTTAGCACATAAAAAGCTTTGAAAAATAGATAAACAATAACGAATAAAAGGTAAAAAGTTGAAATTTCTAATGAAAGAAGAGAAGAACGATCTCAAATGCCATCTGGCGGTTGTTTATGAAAACAACATCGAATGTAAGATGGCCGTCGTGGAAAACATACTGGAACGAGGGCTGGACGGTCAACTTACGCATTCCTCCTCCTTTTCCATGCCGCTGGGCATTTGGGGCACTGCGCGATTAATGGCCGAATAATCTGGCAAATCTGGCAATTCTTCAGCCATATAGATCGGCATTGGCTTAGAGACGTCCAGGGCGCGAGCCCTGAACGACAGCTTGCTCATCTTGAGGCGAGTGACTCTCGCGTGTTGACAACCAAATTGGCTGCTCGAACCGTGAGGCCAGTCGGGTCGGCTCGGGCCTCGGGCTTACGGAACGTGAATTTAATTGGGCCTGTTTAGGGGCCCAGAGGCCGTATTACCCGGCACAGAGAGCGCTCAGGGCCTCATCGTTCTCCGGCCATCGCGCTGGAACACGGTCACTCAGTCACCAAACGAAATATATCACTTTGAAAACATGTTTGCGTGACACGGTCCCTGCTCAAAGCCATCATGGCCGACGCACAGCCATTTAACACGTTCAGCCCAAACAGTTCCGCGATTCGACGTGAGTCGCGCGGGAATCGGCCCGTCGAAATCTACGCGTCTATTGGAGGTGCGCTCAGTCTTAAGCCGGATTCGCATTCACAACAATCGCAAATGGATCGTAGCTCTGGCTGCGCGCGATCGTAATTTTACATCCGCATCATGGCCGCCTGCGCTCAGCTTTGAATACAAAAGAAAAAAATACATACGTATAATACATGTTTTATGTAGTACGTCGTTCAATGCTTTATTTTTTTTTTCTTTTTTACTTTCACTATATCCGTATCACAGTAGCTTCTTACTTAACAAAAAATTCGACAGCTTCCTTCTTCGTACGATACACCTTTTCACTCTGTAACGATAATATTCTTATGTTAAGTTTTTTCTTTCTTTTTCTTTTTTGTTTCATCACAAATGTAAACCAAGATAATCTAAGTATCAATCCCCATTATCACTTTGTTAATCTTTGAAATAATTAACGAAATATAATAAAATTTATTTTCTTTGTGTTACCATTATTCCGTAATTACAAATGTTATGAGAAAAACGAGACATCCTACTTTTTTCCATAAATTTTCAATCACTTTTAAAATTTTATTTTCAATCTAAATAATTTTGAAGGTTATA
This sequence comes from Vespa crabro, assembly GCF_910589235.1. NCBI lineage: Eukaryota > Metazoa > Arthropoda > Insecta > Hymenoptera > Vespidae > Vespa > Vespa crabro. The sequence continues at coordinate 6,481,597 of NC_060956.1, read as the reverse complement.
CTTATGAAAGATGTTTGCTGGCCAATTTGTACAAAGATATCACAAATAAAAGCAATGTATTTTGTAAGATTCTATGAATAAATTCAAATTCGTTGTTCTTAGGTGGTGCGCATGTCTCAAGGAGTACGTGGATGTTTTGAACGTTTATGTATATTTTCTGATAAATTGTAAAAAAAATGAAAAAGTTTGTAATTCTATTACAATTGCTATTATATACTTTTATGTCAACGGAAATATAGTTCATGAAAGTTTTCGATCATTCATTAAATATCGCGTTTGACTTGCGTAGTTTTTTCAGGAAGGTGGAACACGCATTCGTGCATATGACATGGCGCAGGTTATCGCAGTTTTATCCACAATTCCAAAGTTATCACATCATCTTCGTGCACACCTTCCAAATTTAATTATCTACGATGTTTTGTCAGGTATTTAAACTATATCATGATTTTTATAACAACGTACCTTTGCACCTTGTTACGTTGTACGTGCGACGACAGCTCTTCCGAGCACGTGTCAAAATCTACGAAACACAGTAATCCACCAATCCACCACAATATGAAATTGCACATTCCCCCACTCTAAATTTACGCATGGCGGGAATCCATTTGCATTAAATTCAAATATTAACATTTCAAATTCTCCGATAACTTTATTTATATTAATCTATTTTTTCTTTTCTTTTCTTTTTCTTTATATTTTATATCCGTATGTCTTATATACGCTAATAAAACTTTTCATGTCGTTATATTTTGAGAAAAATAAATTGTATTTATTTAGAAAAAGACAATGCGTTATCGAAACTCAACAAGGCAGAAATAATGGTGGCTGATTGTGATTTATTAATACCATATTTGGGAAAATTACCAAAACTGCAGTGGGTACAATCAACGTGGGCAGGATTGGATAATTTAAATCCATTTATTCAAGATAAACAATTTGATTTTATTCTTTCACGTTTTTCTGATAAAAGTTTTGGTTTAGCAATGTCGGAATATGTAATAACACAAATTGTTAACTTTGAGCGAGATCAGAAACAGCAGTATGAAAATCAAAAAAATTCAGACTGGAAAACAGATGGTAAAATAAAAAATCATAGATTAATTCGTGACTTAAATATAGGCATTTTAGGATTGGGAAATATTGGAAAATTCAGTAAGAAAATATATTATTGCTTTTCCTATTTTCTACTTGATATTGAAACAATAAAGAGGATTTTGAACTAGATAGTAATTTATACTTCCTACAGTTGCACAACACTTAAAAATGTTTGGGGCTACAATTTGGGGAATGACACGCACTCCTTTAAAAGAACAATTGGACTACATAGATAAACATAGAACGACAGATCTATTATCAGATATATTAACAAACTGTGATTATATTATTAATGTATTACCTTCTACTAAAAATACTATTGGACTTTTAAATGGCACAATTCTAGAACATTGTAAAGATCATAATGTTGTATTTATTAATATTGGACGTGGAACAATTATTAAAGAATCAGATCTTTTAAATGCTTTGGAGCACAAGTGGATAAGTGCTGCAATTTTAGATGTTTTTCAAGAAGAACCATTACCAAAAAACAGTAAATTATGGAATTTATCAAATGTTAGAATAATTTATATAAATAAACATGCTTTATTCTATGAGACATCGATGCTTTCATAATTATTATTATTTGGTTTATATAGGTAATTATTTCACCACATATCTCTGGGGTGACACGTCCGCAAGATGTTGCTAATCAATTTGCAGAAAACTATATAAAATATAAAAATGGTGAATCTATACCAAACACTTTTAATTATCAAACAGGTTATTAATTATTTTCTATTAATTGTCGTGCGCATTTGTAATAAGAAAGACTCATATTATAGATTTGTAATCTATAAATATATTATATATACTCAAGAAAATAAATCAAATATTATACACTTGACAATTTTATATATTTAAATTTGTTATATTAAATAAATAGATAAATATATATATATATATATATATATATATATATATATATGTATATGTATATATATATATATATATATATATATATATATATATATATATATATACATACAATTTTTTAATTATTTATAAATTTATTATAAAACTTATGTATATAAAACACTATTAGATAAAAAAAATATTCATCACTACCAGATTAAATAAACATGATAATGACTAAAAATTGCTTATATCATTGATCATGTTTGATAATCTTTCTTGCAATACATTTTAAATAATCAACTATAATTTTTATATTCATTATAAAAACAACAAAATAATTATGTAAAATATATACTTACTTTTATATAAAATTTTTTAGAGAAAATTAAATAAAAAATTGTGATATACTAATATATAAATATATCATAGCAAATAATATATCTATCCTATATTAAAATAATTTATAAATTATCTCTGTGTAGGCCCTGTATTTGTTTAAGTTTTCTGTATATTAAATGTGGTTATAAAGCTACAAATGCATTAAAAATGAATACAATAAAAATAAATAAGAAATAAATTTTTCTTTCTTACATAACTTATTTTAAAACGCAGTCATTTTTTACGAAGTTTAGCTTAAAACACCTTAGGATATAAAAAAATGTGCCAGTTGCGGTATATTAACAATCGTTGACTGAATATACTACTGTACATGACAATTTACTGTATCATTATATACCTCACTATTTATATAAAAATTACAGCTACATTATTATAGCTATTTTTTTTTCTTTTTTTTTCATATATATGTCAAAACAACTTACTGTAAAATAGTCCAGATTAAGCGTACCACTTACTCAGTTTCTTGAGGACTTGGTGATGTGGTAGGTTTTAAACCACGAATACTAAGATCATAAACTACTTCTTCAATTTTCTTCACATCATACTTCAAAGCATCGAAACGTTTTCTTAGAGCGTCATTTTTTAAATTTAAAAGCCTAAAACCTGCATTTAGTTCATTTACAAATTTGGCTATTTCTATGGGCCGGTTGTAATCACCATTCGTAACACTATTTACAGCAAAGCGGCTCTACAAACATAGAATTAAAAGATTCATTAGAAAAATTCATTACCTATAAACTGAGAAATAGGTATATAATTATAAAGATACCAATTCTGCAGATAATTGAAGTAAACCCATCAGAAAGTCTTCTAAATCTAAATGAAAACCTTCTTCTCGATTATTTTTAACTGAAAGTATAAAAAAATTAAAACTCTGTAATGAAATATGAATTTTAAAGTGTAATTAAAATTTATAACACATACTTCCTAATATTTCAGCAACAGTTTCTTTAGTCACTAAAATCTTAACTTCTAAATATACTGTTAATGAAGCCAGGAAGCATAATCGTTGAGTGACAAAACGCCATTGGTCATTAAATCTATAATACTGATCCTTTGGAACAACTTCAGCAAGTTTTGCATATTGATTACGTACATCTTCAAATAATTCCCTAGCTTTTACACAATACTGTGAGACAACTGAAATAAAAAAAAACAATAGTTTAATTTTAAATTATTATTAATGTTTAATATTCAATTATTAACAATTATAATTGACTAGGTCAATCGAGTTATATCAGGTTTGCACATGTAATGTATTTGTCGTTGAACATAAAGTATTTTATACAAAAAACATACTTATATTTTCTTCCATAGTATTTTCATTATGAATATTTTGTAGTATCATCAGAATATCCCTGGCACTCTTCTCAATTTCCTTCACAATAACACGGATTTCCTTGCGTAAAAGAATTATTAATCTAATTATTATGAATCTGTATTATCGATTTAATTAATTAATTTGACTCATGATTTTCGTTTCCATTAGCAAATTTACCATTTCATACGTGAATAAATATTCATCTCAATGTAATAATATTGAAGAGGTCAACAATACTTTATGTATTTCAATATGAAATAATTTATACTGTATACTATTCGTAAAAAACCAATTATTTAAAAAAAAAAGGATATAATTTATAAAAGTTATTCTAAAAACTTGGGATGAACATCTCTTGATGTTCATAAATATTTGTATCCCAGGAAAACGTTTATAAATTGAGGACAAAAACTATACTTTTACATATAACCTAAAAAATTGGGATAAAAATGTAATTAATACAAACCTCGCGTAATTCTTGTTCGTTATTTAAATAATCTTGAAACGCATTAAAAATTTGTGACACCCCGTCCGCCATTTTTTTGTCAATACGTTTTAAATAAAAATATGCGAAATAATCAAGATACGAAATATCAGTACCAGGCTAAATCTTTAACAGAAAAATCTATTTTATTAAGCTTCGTATCGATCGTTAGTAAAGAATGATTCTCAGAGATGGCGTAACTATACACTTACTAGATTCTCATTTCCTCAAATTATCATTTTTAATCATTTATATTTTTTATCACATTTAATACATAAATAAATAAAAGAAGAGCAATATGTAAAAATTTTATAAATGAAAATTAAATATTAGTTAATACACATAGAAAAGTATCGCAAGTTTAAAAAAGGCACGTAAAAAATGATAATATTTTCCTTATTTATAGAAAATAACTTTACATATAATATTTTTATATATGAACAATATTGTTTATTTAAAAATAAGGAAAAGAAAAGGTAAATTATTTGTTGTCTTTATTATTTCATTAAAAATTAATAATAATTTTTCAAATTTTAATACGGATGATACATAATCGTAACAGAGAAAAAAAATTGATAAGACGAGAGTGATGTTATTATCTTAACGATCCTAGATAAAAAATGAAAAGTAAAGATTTTTCACAAGAGATAGAAAAGGCGCGAACGTTGCTATTCGCGCGTTTGGATGCATCTACAATCTTGCAAACGTTGCTGACCTTCCTACTCTTGACTCTGCGAAACGTGTGTCTTGTAAGAGACAGAGAAAGACAGAGAAAGATAGACAAAGAAAGAGAGAGAGATAGAGAAAGAGAGAAAGAAAGAGAAAGAGAGCATGAAAGAGAGGAATAAAGAGGGGAATAAACAGGGGAATAAAGAGGGGAAGGAAGAAGGAGAGAAGGTTTGTAAGCACGAACGCCGTTGCAAGGTCTTGCACGGTATATAAATAGAAACCAGTAGGTCCTGCTGCGAACTCGAGGAAGGTGGTTGGAATTCTACATGATGCCTCCTCTACGTAGGTCGTAGAGGATACCACGAGGATATCTGCGGGCGTGTCATTGATCCCAATACGCGTTCAAGCATCCGTGAAACTTGCTTTATGAAAAAAATTCACGCCCACGTTCGCCACGTTTGCAAGAGACGCGTCGATCGCTTCTAGCAAGAGCGATCTCAAGTACGTCTTGCAAATGCAAAGCCGGAAGTAAATGACAATTACGTATTTATTTCGCGTCATTTCATTTTTATATATAAAATTAAATGTTAAATTATATTAGCTATCATTTTATAGATAACTATTACGATTATTTAATTCTGACTGATGATGACTGTCTGATGATGTATTTTAATTCGTCCATTTTAAAAGTTTAATTTTTCGATCGAAATAATTTGTTCATTTTAATTTTTATTTGAATTATATCACTATAAGTTATATATCTTGCACGAATGAATTTAATTTTTCATTAAAAAAGACTGTAGGTCTAATTATATATAAAGGATCCGTTAAATGTGCATGTTTCGGGTGACAAGTAATCTTAATAAAATTCTGGTATCGCAAGATTCATCGTAAACTTTTGGTACCGTGCAATGGCGCGTACCTACTTGGTTGAGAGCGGACACTTGAAAGTATTTTTAGCCAGGGCGATCTTATCTTGGTAAGAAAATTACGAAGGCCTCAGGGCAGGACACACTTGTAAGAGCGTATTCTAAAGAAGACCTCGTTTGCTTGAAACACGTTCAACGGTACGGTGGTACCTACTCTTCGCGCGTCTGCCATTATAAATGGCCACTTCTTCGACCTATCGATTGGACCACTTCTCTCTTTTTGAATTGGAAATGCATTGAAATTGTGTAGGTAAATATAAATATAGAAAAAGAAGAAAAAATCTTTTTTACAGTCATTTGCAATTACAAAAATTTTCAAGGTATAATTACTGAACTATTAGCGGTTCAATATTTGTACGTTAAACCGGTAAGTATGCAAGTTTTGTACGAAGAGTACGAGTAAATATCGTAACATGACATCGAATGTGCACACAAGTGTTTTAACGTAAGGATAAAATTTGAGATGCTTTTCAACTGATCTTTAACACCTTTTCAATATGATAAACTCCGTTACATAAAGATTTTCTTAATAAATAACGAAGTAAAACTAGGATATCTTAAACATTAATAATTAATAATAAATCTTTTGGACTCGATTGGTTTTTATTTTCGAGTGGTATTGGTCGAATTTTGTGTCAACAGTTATCGAGCAAAATGTCCTTTCATCAAGGAGGAGGTCAAAGATACTTTCTTTTTTTCTCGATATAAATAAATTTACTCGCTTTATTGAATATAATGAATACTTTTGCGTCCATGATTAAAAGTCTTATTTGAAATCTTTGGAAGGAATGAACGCGTTACATGTATTTACATAGACGTATCTATCGACGACAAAATTTTAGATTTATAGTCTCTTAAATGCATAATCATTTTCATGAGAAAGAGAATTCATTTGCTTTCGTAGAAGATAAATAAAGGTAGGTTTAAAATAAAGGAAGCAAGTGGGCCTTTGGAAATTAACGAGCAAGCGTACATGCTATAAGCAAGCATACTCATTAACGTGGGGCATGTAATCATTAATTCCTCATACGACAATGACTTACGAACATACAAGAATATGTACCACGAAATGTCGGTAGATGTTACTGAGTTATATACCTGTATAACCATAATTAAGTGAACGATGATCGTTCGTACATTATTCTTGAAAATGATGCGATCTTACATAGCGGTTTCATATTCTCGACTACGCTCAACTCAGTATCCGTCAAAGGTCATCATTTTTTCCCGAGAACACCTTTCCAACCCGAACTTGTATATTTCGAAATTCACGAAATAATTGAAAAAGAAAAAAAAGGAAAAAAAAAAAAAGAAAAAAATGAACTTATCGACACTCGTACACGGAAAGATATTAAAGGACACAGTTTCTTTGAGCATGCTGTGTGACGGAGAACGAAACGAGCTGGTCGAAGAGCAACAGGTTTGACTCGCTGGACTAGTTAATAAATTATCGTAGGTTGCCGCCATCTCCATCTCCATCTCCATGAAAGAGTCGCGAATGAGAATTCGGAATACTAACCGAGTCGACCGCGAGTATCTCAACTTGTTGAAGAAAGATACGTACACCGAAGAGAAACCTTATTATTAAATCGATATATGCATATAAAATTACTTAACACAAAGACTATGAGATTTACACTATTGCAAGTAATTATAGTATCTAATTAGTAACAATAAAAGAAACAATGATAAAATTTCATGGGAGAGATAATCATTAAATGATATCTCGATTTTTATCATAATACTCATCTATTCTATTATCATGAGACATTACTGTAATAAGAAATTACAGATCACCCGTTAGAAAAATCTCTAAGGATGTATATATATATATATATAGGGTGAGGTAATAACTTTGATCACCTTGAATATCTTCATTCTTTTTAAAGATATGGTAAAATTTTGTTTACAAAAATCAAAGATGGCGATGTGATAGAAATAATAATTTTTTATATCATACGGATATATAAAAATCGACCGTTTTTTCTTTTTCTTTTTTTTTTATGGAATCATATGTTTTTCGATTGTATTGGTCGATCTAGCTCGACATTCTCATTAAAAAAAGTATTAACGCATATATATATATATATATATATATATATATATATATATATAAAAGAAATTCAAAGAATTATTAGTGTATTAATATTATGTTAATTTAGTATTAGAAGATATTTTAATGTAAATATTACTAAGAAACTATGTGCAGATATGACTAAAATGTAGTAAAAGTAATAATAAGTAAATAATAGTGGTAAGAAAGTGATGGTTTCTTAACTTACTTAACTACAATTATTCTACGCTCACTTTGCGCTTATCTTATACCATTATTATGCATAAGCGTAAGAATAATGATGTATGGTAAGCTAAGAAACCATCATTCTTTTACTACTACTATTTACTTACTACTACTACTCTTATTATATTTTAGTGACATTTACATATATTGCTTCTTAGCATAATTTTTTTGATATATATGAGTTAATAAACTTTTATAGAGAATGTATATTATATTCGAGTCGCATCGATCAATGCTATCAAGAACTTATTATTCCATTAAAAAACATTCAGTTGGCCTTCATATGTCCTTTACTTGTCCTTTATTTATCCACATATAAAAATATTATTTCTATTATATTATAGCTCTCTCAGTACCATACAATTTTTCTAAATAAAATTTCTTCATATCTATCAAAAGAACGGAGATAATCTAAATGATCAAAGTTATTGCCTCACCCTGTATATACACGTATAATATATACGGTGCGATTTCTCAGTGAGAACGAAAAAGGTGACAAATGGAATTCAAGCCGGCGCCCAAAATGCACGCCTGACAACATATCCTGGACCGCGAGGATTGTTTCTCTCCCCTTCCTCCCAGCACGTCCTCGAGGTAGATCGACGAGCACTATTCTGTCGTCCTAATTCCCGTAAAAATGTACGGGTAGGACCTGTAACAGAGATAGTTACCTAGTGTCGGCCTACTTATATATCCGTGAATGGCGCAAGCACGTGCATTAACTACATACAAACGCGAGTCGAGCGAGGTAAGCGGCCCGGTCGACAACGGCGACGTTCCGTTGTAGCTCATACGACCTTCATAAAAACTCGTCGATCGAAGATCGCCGAGAATGCCGAGTGATAACTCATCGTCGTCTACGGGGTGGCAAATAAAAAAGTGGATGTCTATTCTCGCCAAAGCGATTACTATTATGCCAACGATAAATGAAACCGAAACGAGCAATAAATAAAAAAAGAAAGATTGCAACGGGAAGAGAAGAAGAAGAGGGATCTGTAAATATATAAAAAAAAGGAGAGAATTTCTTATTCTATAGGTGTATATATATATATAATTATTTAGAAAAAAATTAAAGGAAGGAAGGATATATTGCAATTACCTAAAAATGATAGGTATATATATATGTATGTATGTATATATGTATGTACATATGTATGTATGTATTTAGTTATTATTCAGAAAAGAATTGAAAGAAGGAGGATATATCATAATTACTTGAAAATGATAAAGAACAAAATAGTGATCAGTAATAGTAATAATAATAATAATAATAATAATAATAATAATAATAATAATAATAATAATAATAATAATAATAATAATAATAATAATAATAATAATAATAATAATAATAATAATAATAATAATAATAATAATAATAATAATAATAATAATAATAATAATAATAATAATAATAATAATAATAATAATAATAATAATAATAATAATAATAATAATAATAATAATAATAACAATGCAATACATAGAAAAAAAATGCAATAAGAAAGATCGTAAATTTTTTTGTAAAAACCTTGACTCGGTTGCAAATGATTGTACTGCGTCTCGAGATAGTCTTCATCCGACCGTTCGACGTGAAACTAGATTTGGCAAAAAGGTTGCAAGCTATGGTGGCCTTCTTCTTTGTGACGAATCGCGGGAGGTGATGGTTAATTTGTGAAAGAAAAAGAGAGGAAGGAAAAGAGAGACAGAGAGAGAGAGAGAGAGAGAGAGAGAGAGAGAGAAAGAGAGAGAAAGAGAGAGAGAGAGAAGCACAGAGCGACTTGTAGGTTGAGCTTCTCCTTCTTTCCATCTTCCTCCCCCACCAGACGTTCCCATGGAAAGACGTTGGCCGGTCTCACGTGGTTTAACGCGCGCACATAGTAGAGATACGTATATATCGTGTGGGTTGCGCTCGCGAGCATACCTTGGCCTCCCGCGGTTCGATGGTTAGTGGTTAGTGCGCGCACAGGTTGCCGCGAGATCTGCGCGCAGAAGTTGCGCGTATTCTCCGTGACAACACGCGCGAGGACCAATCCGGTGTCGTTGGATCATATCGATCGCGGATCCGTGATTTTGTCTTTTACATCGGCGCTATTTTATCTTCGCACGCGACACGTCTACTTATTTTTGCAAACGAAGAAAAAAATAATAAAAGAAAAAGAGAAATAACAGAAAGAAAGAGAGAACAAATATTGTGAAAAAAGAAAGTACCTATGTACGATCGCGAGTACAAACGATGCGAGTAGAATGAAATTCATACTCTTTCGAATACGTGATACCGTAAGTTTGTTTGTTTCGTTTGAAAAAATATAACAGCCTTGGTTTTTTTCTTTTCTCTTTGTTTTGTTTTTGTTGTATTCGTAAATTATTGAGGATTGTTCTCAAAAAACAATCGTCTCAAATAATTCCCAAGAAAGGATTAACAATTGGTGTACTGATATAAATCCTTCCTTTTTGCGTCATAAGATTATCGCTATGTTTCTTTATTTATCTATCTATGAAACGAACTAATACTCTGTGAGATCCAGCTTCGCGAGTGTTTTTATTCGCTATGACGTCGTAAAATAAACGAGTTTCTTCCTTCTTCGTTTTCCTTTTGCTTTTTTCTCTCTCTTTGTATTTTTTTTCTCATTCCGCTCTCGATAGCAAAAGAATGTTATTACGTTTGAAAGATAATTAAAAAAGCAAGAGATATAATTTGTAGAATATCAGAAGTAAACAATATTAGTTATTTCTTTTTTATGCATATATTTTACATACTTGTATATTATACTTATTTACATAGTATGACATGTGTGTTGATACGCAACGCCAGGCAATCTTATATGCGGCCGTTAAAGTCTCCTTCGAGAAGAAGTAACGCATGACCGTGCATCGAAATCTCTTGATCGAAACATCGTCGTTCAACGAATTCTCCTTTTCTTCGTCTAAAAAACTCTATATCGTCGTATTTTTCGAATTATTTAGTGACAAAATAGGATTTTTTCTTTTTTGTATTAGAAATGATATTCGTCCATGATTCTTTTAAAAATATCATTTATCGATAACTTTCATTAATAAGATAAAATATACATTCTTAAAGTTTTCCGCCGATCAATCTTACCGTGCCTATTACTTATATATTGTTTTCTCTCATTTGCTTTTTTTTTGTCTACTTCATTTCTATCAAAACTTTCTAAAGAGGTATCCTGTAATCAGTGACGTAATAAAAAAAAATCAAAAGCAGTGCAAGAAACGGATTAATAATAGCTAAAGTAGTTTATAATATGAGTGAAAGCAAAAAGAAGTTAAAGAAAGAAGAGAAAAAGTATTCCTAGAGGAAAGAGACCTTCATATTACGACTAGTACTACCACCAGTGCCACGAGAGAGGCGGGCGCATACCTAGTGATTTGAATACCAAATCAACCTCTCTTGTGCAATTCCTTTAGCTTTTTTTATTCCTTGTCCGTACGACCTTTTAACATTTACCTGCGTGCTTTGCGTATTTTTAGGCATGACACAATTTCCTTGCGATCCAAACCGACTAACCTCTGCTATAAAAACCAATTTTTAAATCTAATCAACAAAAACCTCATCACGTGATTAATATTATCATTGCAAATATATTTACATTTTCATCAATTATTTCATCAATTTTGCATATTATTTTATCCTAAACGTTTTTTAAAACTTCAGTAAATGCATTTCGCTAGTCTGTTAAACAAAGCTAACCGAAAATTACGTATTCGAAAGATAATTAAAAAAAAGAAAAAAAAAAAAGTAAAAAAAAATCGTTTCGTAAAGTGCTATAAAGTGCTTCCTTTTTATGCTCTTCATATATATAGAAGAGAGATTCAACGAATATCTGTACATAAATCTAACGAATATATACCTAAAGCTAATTTGCAAAATATACTAAAGGAGTGAAAAAAAGCACCGAGTAATTTGATTTAGCCTCTCCTAGGCTTTGTCTGTATGCGAAGGACAGAGACATAGCCTAGAATAGGTTAGGTCAGGGCTCGTTCGACACGGTCATCTTCGCTTCGTATGTTGAAGACACGCCCAAGGTCAAGGACAAACTCAAGGTCAATGCACAATCGTCGACAACTAATCCACAAAACATTAAATAAGGTGTTGTGGTATATACGCGCAGGCGTACATTTTTTTCTTTTTTTTATCTCACGAATATTTGCTATAACTAAACATTAATTTTATAATTTTACAACAATGAATCATATAATCTACTCTGATCGATTTAAATATCTATTATAATCATAAGTTTCTCTAACTTGCATAAATTAAAATGAATTCAACTGATGAATTTTAACTTACGGAAGTAATAAAATCATGACAAGAATTTTATACAATCGCCGTATATGCGATTCTCGTTTGTATAATAGCATTGAGACAGTGTTTGATGTAAGTGGCGCTATCTGTAAACATTTGCATCGTAAAAGTGTTCCATATAGAAATTTATATTACCGACGATGATATAAAAAAGTTTCTAGCTTATCGACTTGGCATTTTCACTACATGAGAATAATTAAAATTTATTAATACTTATTTTGTAATTAAAAAAGACTGGAAAATCAAAATAAGCATACAACTTGATAAGATGTAATTAAATTTTATCGATGATAAAGACGGTAAATATTACAAATAATTAACTATATAAAAGTATTTTATATATGCATTTTTCTTTTCTTTGTTTTCTTTTTTGATAAAATAAATGTTTAAAGATAATTAATGTCACGCCATTTGTAAAACCCCATATATACACAATGGTGATAAACATTAACAATATTATAAATCAATTAGTTGCCATATTTATAAGGATAATATTTTCCATAATGGCGTCGGCCATTTAAAATATCATTACTCTTTTAGAAGTATATTTATTGTAATTAAATTGCTTTATTTCAAAACATATATATATATATATATATATATATATATATATATATATATATATATATATATATATATATATATATATATATATATAGAATCAATGCAGAAATAAAAATTGTGCAATTGTTTAAGAAAAACAAATAGCAAGACGATCAGTTTCATTTCTTTTTAACTCCATTACATTCAATTTTTTATAATAATTTACGCTGATTTCTGCAAAAAGATTAATCTTATTGACTACATTTTTTTTTTCAATTGAGAGAAATTACTTGGTTGTAGAAATATAAGCTGACTATTTACGTTTATATAGGTATGTAAATTCTACATTTTTCGCAAGAATATAATTATTTGAAAATTTAATCGACGATAGTTTAATTGTTAAAAGAAATACATGAGTATAATTTGAGAGCTCGTTATAAATATGACCAAAAGATTACAATATCGAAATTTACACTTTCGTAGAAGCAACGTGTATAAAATGTTAATTAACAACGCATATTATCATTTTCATTAAAACCATATAAAATTAATTAATAATGTATTTTTAACATAATAGATAATCAATAATTATTAAACAAATAATCTTAATTTGATTAAATACTGATTGGATGATCCGCCGAATATACTTGCATCTGCTATTACAATGCATCTTTAATTGATCGAATTTAAAAATTTGATTGCGTTGTTATTTACAAAATTTTTCATTAACATTGGAAAATTTTTTTGTCAATAATCTACTAATCTCTTTGCAATAGAACAAATGTTATGAATTCTATCATTCGATTAATGTATTGCAATTAAATATGATAAACCTTATGCAATAAATGAATATCTTAAAATGCTTCTAAATATTATTCAACAGATAATGCAAGCAAGATCAAATTTTTAAAACCAGCATTTTTGGTCTACTTACATTGCTATTATTATTTAGATATGTACGCAAAGTCTTAATTTATATTTATTAACTATTATAAACTTGAAAGTACAGTCTCTTCGCAACGCACAGTGATTATCAACTGATCCTGATTTTTCAGTCTATTTTAAATAGGTATATGACAATTATCGACATAAATGCATTTATATGAGTTATTATGATTAGAATAACAGAGTATGAATATTTTCAACATAAACCTATTATTGCACATAGCAATGTAAATAATATGTTATTGCTATGATTTGTACAATTTATGGCTCTTCCTCTTATTTAATTGCTGTTATATTAACAAATTATTTAATCTTTTTAACAAATTAAAATATTTAATAAATATTAACTGATACAACATATCGACCGGTTGATAATCTAACTGTGTAAAAAAAGAATATATATGTATTACTAACTAATCCATCTTACTAAAAAAAATATCTAAAATGTAAATTTAAGAAATATCATACCAGTAAATTTGAAGATCGTTATAAATTTCAAAATTTATCCCATGCGATTACTGATATGTATTTCTATGTATTCTGATTTGCAGCCTAATTGAAAATCTATTCATCTATAGTGCTAGCACATAAGTATGATATGTTAATAAAAGTATATTATTCTATAGGCAATGATAAATTTCAATGATATAGCATCGATTTAATTGTGTGAAACTGCACGTGCCAATTAAAAGGAATTCTATATTTTATTTTTATATTCTATACTTGTGCTAATATTAAATGTTTTAATTATATTCATATACACAGCACAAGCTTCACGACCAGGTTCAGAATGATAATATATGTAAATAGAAATGAATTTCATGACTAAAAGAATATGATTTTGAAAATAATATTCCAAAAGTAAAATGGAATGTTTAAATATTTATCCTATTAAATATTTATTTCCATATCATGACAATACCATTTGAAAAACCAGGTCTAGTATAATAATCTCGCATAAATTACAAGACAACAATTTGATATGAAAAAATTCACTAACCATGATGGGACGTAAATGTCTAGTTTTCTTTGTCTCAATAAATTTCTCCGAGTACTCGATGAAATATTTTAAGTCCTCACACCTAATAGAGTATTATTATTTTGTTCTTGACAGGCTGATATTCTTATAGCCTAGAAATAATGTGTACTGTTTCCAAGGAACCTTATTTTTTTCGTATGTCTTTGTTATATTTCATACCAAATGATTATAGAGATTGCAAAATACAAATAACTATAAAAGTAATTATCATGACTCTATTATAGAGTATTTGTTGATATATAATTTATATATATATATCCCGAAAAAAAAAAAACATTCTATTACATGTGCATCTATATTGGACAATTAGAGACATTTCATTATTTAACACATCATTGCTTTTAATAAAGATTAAATTGACTAGAGGCAATAATCTCTTGAATTTATACTAACAATGCTGATGACTGAAATCTTTAGCTAAAAATTTAAGATTTATGCGGCAGCGTTTGTATTATATTGATAATGCCTCTTGATTACTTTTTACTAATCTTTTGCTTACATAGCTACTATGAACTAGTAATCGGTATGAAGCGGAAGTACTGGATATACACTTTATATTTTTCATGGAGAACTTTGCTGTATGTAGATTTCTGTTCAATAATAACCTTCCATCATACAACTCTTTTGGCATACTAGAAATAACAGTTTTCCAAAAAAAAAAAAAAAATAAAAAAAAAAATAAAAAAAAAGAAAAAAGAAAAAAAAGTCATTATATCTATCCATGTTTCATATGACAAATATGAAAAAAATCTCATGCAAATGTTAGAATTTGTCTTTTCATTTATATGCTTCGCTGCAGAATAAAACACTGCAGAATTTCCAATATTGTACAATTTTGTTTGTTTGACTAGTGAAATTAAACATTCCTCATGCTTCTTCTTTGCATTCAAATATATTTCGTAATATATCGTAATATTCAGTATTTAGTGATTCATTATTTCTCTTTTTTTCTCTTCTAGCTCGGTGAAGTGTTATGTTTTAATGCTCAATTAATTGTATTCATTAGAATTGACACATTTCGCAAAGAATCCCTTAATAGAACACTTCTGTCAATATATGCCTGTAAATAGCATAATTTTATACATCATTGAGCTATTGAAACTTTACCTTAGTATTTTCTTAAGGACTGTTATTAACTTCCAACTCTTTATGATAATTTCCTTACGTCACTTGGATTTATAACTTCTCTGTATTTAAACTTCTCTCTTCTTTACACTTTCCAATATAGAAAGTTTCATTGACCTCTTCAATGCACATACATACGGTACACACACACTTTACTCCACAGAAAGTTTTTTCACTACCGTTCAAAAATTTCCATTAATTCTCTGTGCGCTTTAGTTCTTCAAACATTTGCATATACAACATACACACACTTCGTTATAGCTTTAAGATATGTCACTTTGTACAAAATCTGGATTACAAAGAAAGAAATATCTATTTCTTGCCATATAATGGACTTTGTAAAAACCAATTTTTCACAAAGTGCTTTTCAATGTTCCACACTATGCTCAAATTATTTTCTCCATGTTTTCATTACTATATCTTTAAATTTCAATAAAATAATTATTATATCATCATAGTACATGTTAAAAATTGTTTTTACATTAATACCAAATGTTGATACTAATAATCACAAGTACCAATGCGTTGCACTTATAACTCCTGTTTATATATTCTACTTCTATTTACCATTCTATCTTTCATGTTATATTTAACTGTGTGGTATTTATAAAAATACCGAATGAGTGTGAGGCAAATCCAAAGTTGTAATACTAGCTATGAGCAATGTCGAAGCAGTAAGCAATGCTGGTGCAACTAAAGGTGCACCAATTAATGTTTGATAAGTTATAGTCCCTATGAGACCCGATATTCTTATGACGGCTGCAATAAAGCCAAAGCCAGTGCATCTGTATAAATAATTAATAAATTTTTATAATATGTTTAATTATATATCAGAATATTATCATTCCCTAAATTTACAAGTATTTTGTTTCATTGATTTAAATAAATAATTTCACATCCATTTTAATTACTTTTCATCAAGTTAATTATGAAAAAAAGAAAAAAAAATTACCTTAAATGTGTAGGAAAGCTCTCAATTGTAACCAAAATAAGTGATGTCCAGGCAATTGTAAAAACTGCTATAAATCCCCCTTCAAATCCTAAAACTGCAGAACTATTTGTACCAACTAGTATTAGGCAGAGTGCCGCAACAGAAGAGAAAAATAAAGAAATCCCTATGTACATAGGAAAAATAAATCATTAATATTTTTAAAGTATATCACATTCTCTAAAATAGTATAAATTAAATATAAAACAAACCTATCATTTTTGGTCGTTGTAAAACTGTAAGTGCAAGTCCTGCTAATGTAGCTGCAGGTATAAAAGCCAATTGCGCAACCAGATGACCATGTAATGCTTCTTCAATATAAATATTATAATCAAGATCAAGAGTTGGACATGGACCACTAAGACTCAGCTTTGTATTGTTACGTAATTCACATCTTGTGAAAGCTTGGGATGACAGATCTGTATCTACAAATCTTTGAAAAACACATATACATATTAAAATATTTAAATTTTATGATATACCATCTAACATTTTTATATAGTAAACATACTTTGAATGCACAATAATACTGTCTGTAAAATGAGTTTTACTAGATTTTATACTGCTAAATTCTACAAACTGGAAAGTACAATTGTCAAAGTCAACATGACTAAGTACTATTTTTGTAAACCTAAAATATAAAGAAATTTTTATATATAATATAAGACATTTAAATATCTAATTCACCATACATTTTGAAACACCGACTTACTTGCAGTATGAAAATGTTGAATCTTTATATTGGCAATTTTCCATAGAACCACTAAATATTTCATTATTATAATCTTTCCCAACAAATTGTACAGTATGAGCTTCATACTCTGTAGCTCTTATAAGTTTAAGATATTCTGGACACCATACCATAAGACCATATAAACTTAAACAAAAATGATACTAATTAAAAATGTCCAGAAAAATATGGATTAAAAGAACAAAATCTTACCCAAATGATGCAGTTGACCAAATAAGTAAAAGCACTAAAGTTACACGTAAATGTGGTGCTGCAAATAATTCCAGAAAGGAACTCCAAAACTAAAGATGTAAAAAATATCATATTTTTTATTAAAGATATAAAAATCATTGTAGTTTATTTATATACTTAAAATTAATTAATGACCATGCAAATTTATTTACCATTTCAACTGAGTACATTATATCTGCCAAAACGCTAGTATGAGTACTAGGTGATGGAGGTGCCAAACCACGTGGCCGTTTAGTTGGAAGTTCTAATTCAGAGAGTTGGTACTGTGCACCTGCAGCCCCTTTTCGTGCATTATTCTTTTTATATATTCTCTATATTAAAAATATAGGACTGAAGTATATATAAAAAGCCAAAAAATAAATACTATAATAATTTTATGACTACCTGATAAACCATCATAGCTTCAACATCTCTTCCTGCCTCAACAAGATATCTTGGACTTTCTGGTAGGAAGATGAGTCCAATAGTAGAACATAAAGCAGGTAAACAACATAATAATAGAAAACGATGCCAGGCACTAAAGTGTTCCTTGTTTTCCAGAACAACCATCTCTCCAGTTGTTGGTACAATTGTCCATGCTAAGAGAGCCGCATACACGCCACCTAATGCTCCTGTTGCTACAAGTATGCCGGTCCATCGACCTCTGCTCAATCTTGGGCAACACTCTGCGAGATATGCAAATGCTAAAGGAACAGATCCTCCCACTCTATAATAAAATTTAAATGTATTTTTCAGTATAAACAAAATATATCAAAAAATCTATTATAAAAATTAAATGAAAATATAATACCAAAAATATATTTGTGCTCACCCAATTGCTGAACAGAATCTTGCTGTCATAAAAGTACCATATGTTGGCATAAATGTAGCTACACCACTAAATAAAGCATGTACCGACATGGCTGATAATAATGATCTATGCCTTCCGATTCTGTCTCCAAGACCTCCCCAAAATAATCCTCCCAGTGCAAGACCCATGAGAGTAATATTGGCTACGATATATAAATATTTTAATTAAATTATTGATATTAACAATAAAACAATATGGAATATAAATTTTACTAACCAAGCCATCCTTTTTCATTATCTTCAATGCATAGTTCAACTTCAGCACTTGGTAATATATATGGGACAACAAAAAATTCAACAGTATCAGCAGCTAAACTTAGACCTGTACACAATGTTGCTAATAATTGGAAGTAACCAACGCCAGCCTAAAATGAAATGATAATATTTTAGAAAAAAAAAAAAAAGAAAAGAAAGAAAGAACTTAAGCAACATTCACTTTTAATATTAATAAAAAAAACATTCACTTCTGAAAGGAACTATGGAATTCTTTTCAAACATATTTTAAATCAATTACATAATGATAGAATAAGTAAACACGATATCAACAAATTTCTCTTCGTATTTATTATATATAATTATTCTACCAAGATTATATATAATTATATGATATCCTTGTAATTCACGTAAAGATATTTACTGGGATATCTTGTAAATAACCATCGATCCTTCGTGATGTATATCTTGTTTTAACGATTGATTCATCTAAAACTTCGTCCATATCGTAATCACAAATTTGACGTCTAACAAAATGAAAATTCTATATATTATTTTTACGAATAAACTAAAACGAATCGGCAAAAGACGATGCCGTTCGGTCTTAGACATCAGTTTTGTTAGTCCATTATTTCGATTTGATTGTGTTCATTTTAGTTCGTTCACCCGACAAGAAAAAAAAATAAAAAGAAAACATGCAGCATCCCGCTGCACTGTTCGTATTTATTCGTTTCTGTTCGTATTCATTCGTAACTCTTTGTCCTGCTCTTAAAAAGCCAATGAAAGAAGAGGGATAGAGTTTGTTGATTCGTTATTGGTTGACAGCCAATCAACAATGCTCTATTGGTATTTTTGAATAAGATAAACAAAAAAGTCGAGGAAAAACTGAAGATATAAATAATAGAAAAGACAAAAGAATTAAAAAATATTCTTCTTTTACCTGCTTTATTGCATCCTCATGAAATTGTGCGAGGAGCGTAGCATCTGCCGTTGAGTCGATCAAATCATGCTCGGCAGAATCGGCCGAGGGGGCGTTAGCAGTGGCATTGGCCGAATTAGCTGTTTGTGTTGTCATTTCTTCGGTGTAAAGGCCACCCCTAATATTCAAGGAACGATCTCCAGTTCCGGTTATCGTCGCACCACCACTGGAGGACGTTACACCACCCCCGCTGCCAACGAGCCACTGGCTTTCCTCCTCCGATGGGGGCATTACTGCCACAACTCATCTGAAAAGTGTATCATCCAACCATATTGCCTTCATTTCCATTTAAAAAAAAAAAGAAAAAGAAAGAAGATACAATATTATCTATTCTTTCTCTCTCTTTCTTTTGATTCTTTTTTTATTCGATTATGATAATACGAAAAAGTCTGTTAGCGAAATTAATGACGTAAAAAAAAATCGAGTCTAAGAAAAATGGCATCAAAATATAAATTCGTAAAATTGATATGATAATATACGCGAATCACAGTAAGTAATCAATAGATAAAATTGGTGAAAGTATTAAATTAATTCGATGTTACGTCACTCATATCTTCCTATATCGATACCATGCTTACGTATATTACGACTTAATGCATGTTACGTATTTAATACGGCAGTCAACCCTATCGTGTGCTTCTCCACATCGATTAGCATTAGCTTACGTATGCGAATCTTTTCTCTCTCTCTCGATAATATCCCTTGCACGTAAATGTCGCGCGTATTTACGTTCCTTGCGCACGCGAAAGCGTGACGCGTTTCTCTCGTAATGGCATATATGTTATACATAACTACGTGCACGAAAGACACGTGTCAACCTTGCGTCAATGCCGAGTAAGCGAACAAGCAAGCAAATAAGCAGGCAAGCAGGATGACGAAAGGACAGAGGAGGAGAAGGGGACAGATGTCTGTCGATGTCTAGCTTTAAAATCTATATTCTTTATTTGTTTAATCATATTAGATTCTTATCGCACAGTGTTATTTTTCAAAGGTGTTTTATTATTCTAATACCAATCGATTAATGATGAAAGTGGTGATTTTATATATATACATAAAAAAAAATTTTTTAAATATGAATATAAAATGTCTGAATTATTATTGGAATAGGATAAAACTTATAGACAAAACCTATAGACAAAATTTGCTATATGAAAGCTTTACAAATTTCACCTCCTATGGTAAAGTTCTATTGTAATTTTTAAATTACTGTAAAAACTTGACGTACTTGACATACTCTTTGTGTCAAACAAGTAAAACTCGTCTCTCTCTCTCTCTCTCTCTCTCTCTCTCTCTCTCTCTCTCTCTCTCTCTCTCTCTCTCTCTCACTCTGTTTATTCGGGTCAATAAGAATTTGTGTAAATCAAAAAAGGGAAGACCAAATTGACGTAAAACGTAGCTGGGCGCTTTATCGATATTTTTATCGGATATATGTTATGTATATATACAATTTAGATCCTCTCTTCCGAGACGAATAAAGGTTACACGGGCGATATATATAATTGAATTGACCTATGGCATAAAAGGAATAGAGAAAAGAAATTAACAAATGGCGCATGCTCAAGGTGCTAATTATATACATCGCTGTGTATTATAATCGCGAGATATAGTCGATAATAACTAACATTTTTTACATTGAAAAAGTAATAACAATGAGTATACTCGTCATGCTAAACTATTCTATTTTATACCATTTAATAGCTATTTAAATATCAAATCGTGATTACCTATTTTTTTGCATTACGAGTATATTTGTTATAACATAAAAAATATTATCATTTCTTCATGAGAAATATATCCATAATTAGCAGGTTAAACAATATATGCAATATATATATATATATATATATATGTGTGTGTGTGTGTGTAAATTGACGACATTAATTTATAACGAAGAATACCAGAACGCGACGAAGAAGCTATTTTTGAATGTCGTGCAGGAGTCTTACCCTCTTTTCTTAAAGCTAGTAATGACCCGGCAAACGTGCACGTCTCTCTCTCCTCAGTGAATGCCTTTTCAGTAACGAAGAAACTCGTCAAGTCCGTATAAATGGAAGTACAAGGTTGTTTGACATGGCCGAAGTGAGTGCAATAGAAATAGATAATTCAAGGGGGGAAAAAAAAAGGAATGATAGTTTGTTCGCATATCTTATTTATCGATGGATGCACTATAGATATCATTGAGATAGTATCAAATATGTATACATAGGCATGTGTGTGTGTGTGAGTGTATGTACATTCACAAATTTGATATTAAAAAAATGTATTTTAAAAATATTTTTGAACATTGCAAAATAATAATGTATACGTATTATCGATTCCATATTACAGGATAGAAATAAAGAGATAAAACAGGTGGAAAAATTCTAGACATAGTACTGTCGTTGAATTTTAAGATCGGCAGAATCAAACTATTTGAGAGAGAGAGAGAGAGAGAGAGAGAGAGAGAGAGAGAGAGAGAAGGAGAGGGAGAGAGAGAATATGCAGAGATCAAGTAGAGATGATAAAAATAGGTGGTACGACGCATAGTGTACGAGGCTATCTAATCCCCTATATACGGAAGTCGAATTCCAGTTCGTTACTCATACATTTAAGTTTCCATCGTCGGAAAAGTTTCAAGCGTAAAGACTATCTGGTCTGTTTGCTTGTTACTGGCAATAGTAATACTTGTATACTGCGATCGATAAAGAGTAATGTATACATATATACATATGAGTAAATATATATAGAAGTGTACTGAGTAGAGGACAGAAAAAAGAAAAAAAGTAATAGATAAAAAAAAAGAAAAAAAAAGAAAGGAAAACGATTAATTTATTCTAGAAAAGGTTTTTTCAAAATTGTATTTTTAGAAGAATTATCATTTTAAGATGGTTATTTTTGTTTGGATTTGAGAATTCTCAAAACATGTTCCACGGAAACCTGGAGTTCTATAAAAAAAAATTGATTGGATTCCGGAGATCAAATTATTTTAACAGTCAAATTTAATATTATTCGCGTTGGGAACGGTATGCATGATTTGACAGACATCTACATCATAGAGAAACGTTTCGCAACTTTGTTGTCGTGCGGCTTAATACATTTGGTTGCAATGATATCCACTACCCTAATTTTTATAATATACAATTTTTAAGAACCTAGCAGACTAGAGTCGCTATATGTTATTTTAAAAATTCGGCTGTTATTACAATTTCTACAGGAATTTTGTGGAAATCTTTCATAAATTACCTAATCACTTTTTTTTCGCTTTGACGTAAAGCAACTGTAACCATTTCACGGCTCATTAATCTCTTAATCAGAAATACAACTTCAATGGGCATGCTGACATTTTTCGTTATGGTATTTTAAAAATTAATCTTTATTCAGCATTACGTTCTATTTCATTTTTTATTATTCTATTTCATTTTGTACCTATCTCAAAGCTTCTTAGTAAAAAGATATTTTGCCGATTATATTTCCAACAACAATTCAAAAGCAAACATAATCAAAAGATTCATTCGGTGTTATTCGAAAAATTTTAGGAAAGAATCGATATTCTGGTGTTTCCATTATAACGTTATTTTGTGCAACCCTCAATGTTTCAAAGAATACCACACAGGAAAATAATTTCATATAACTTCGTTTTATTAATTTTTTTATATTTGAAAAGAAAATTTCTTGCTTTAATATATTTTATTAAAATATTTTTCATGAACAAAATTTTTCTCTTCCCTTTTCATACTTTAGACTCAATATAATAAAATTGCCTTTGTGAAGAAAGAGAACCCCATTGTGAAATGAATTATTTTAACACGAATAAAAATAAATTCCCCTGTTATAAGGTTAAAATTTTAACACGACCTACAGGTTAAGAAACACTGTTATAGAGGGTTTCATGATCTTTGAAAAATCTTCTGAGGGTTTCACAACAAAAATTTGGGAATACCTAATTTAGACATTAGATATTAGATATAAATTAAAATCTTACTATTATGATTTAATCTTATCTAATATAAATAATATTAATATATTTTTTTTGTATCTATTAAACATTTTTTTTACTTTATATATAATTGCATATATAAAAAAAAGTTGAAAATTGAAGAAAACATTTATGTATTAATATCAATTATTATTATCTTTTTACTATTAGTATTATAATTTGTATAAAGTGAATATTTTCTCTTCTTTTTTCCTTTTTATTATTATTCTAATATTATTATTTTTATTATATAAAAATAATTTATATTTTAATTTAATTTTATTTAAAAAAATAAATTATATTTTTATATAATAAAAATAATATTATTAGGATAATATTATATAAATTAGCATCTTTATTTTCGAAAAGGATAAAACTAAAAAAGAAATTGAAAATAAAATTAATGTTAAGGAAAATAATAAAATAAAAAAATAATCAAATATAAAATAACGATGGTAACGTTGATAACCGACGATAAGATAATGATGATGATAATAATATGCTGAAATGAAGTGGGAATAAACTTCAATCTCAATTTCTTCTTTAATTTCAACATTAACGTCAACATCAACTTTCATTTCAACTACAATATTTTTCTTTAACTTCAACCTCACCTACTCCTTTTTTAACTTCGATTTCTTCTTAACTTCACTCTCTTCTCTAACTTTAACTTCTTCTTAATATTAATCTTCAATAGCTTCTATGATTTTAATCTCCTTTTGCAACTTCACTACTTTATTCTCTTTTTTAACTTCAATTTCAATACGCATACGAACGTACATACCCACGTACACATAAAAAGTATTATATCCGTTACAAATAGAAGAATATATTTTACAATCGACGCGTATTTACATATCTCTCTATCACGGTAGTCCGATAAAAATCGATGATGAAACATACATAGTTGTACTATGCACGCCCTCTATAAATTTTCTAAACTTGATTACTTTGACATATATCGATCATTAACAATAATAGTATCTAAAACTTTGTATGATTTTGTAAGATATCATTGTAGACGCAAATATTTAAAGAGTCACAAGAGCGATAAAAAAGTGTCGTTGGCCAATGATATCTTTTATCTTGTTCAATGTCAAAATAGAAAGAGATAGAACAATAAGAAATAAGAATCGAGTAGAATCATTTTGGAGAAAGAATTGATATTCCAATAAATTTATTACGAACTTTAATGATCGATCGATTTTGAACAAAAAAGGGGGAGGGAGGGGAGAGGAAATGAATGCAAGGAAAAAAAATAAAAAGATTAAAAAAGAGAATGAAAAATGGCGCATGACATTGGAAAACGCGACGCGACGTTATATGCGATGCTTTGCGCGTAATAATCCGATAACCTCCTTGTTTTAAACCAAGCTCCCCCTCATTTGCTAGCGACGCTATCAAATATGCCGGTCTACGTTCCTCGTCAACGATAAGCATTATATAGAAGCGCATTCATCTCTTCTTCTTTATGTTAGATTTGTATATTATATGTATGCATATTATATATATATGTATACATATATTCGTACAAATTTCGATTTACTACAAAGATCGTTCTATTTCAAATTTATACGAGTGTCTCTCTCTCTCTCTCTCTCTCTCTCTCTCTCTCTCTCACGCACAGACCAGAACACACGCGCGCACGCATGACATACACACGTACGCGTGCGTTCATGTATAACACTAACTCAATCTTCTTTTTAAATAAAAACTCATGTTTCCACCTGTGCAATTACGACAACGCGATAAACTTTGACTCAATGATACTAAACAGTTGTCACTTGTGTATATGTTCTTTATACGTTCTTTCTTTTTATCACGACACACTCGATCACTTTTCTTAACGTTTCTCGATCATTTTATTACTGTTATATATTGACTATACTTTTTCTTTCTTATTTGTTTTTCTTTAAAAATAATAATAACATTTATGAAAGAGACAAATTTAAGTTTTCTTCGACGATCTACATATAATCAATACAATAAATTATTAATGTGAATGTGATTAAATCGAATTGTCATTAACTGTCAAAAGGAAAAAAAAGAAAAAGAAAAAAAAAATTGTTTTTCTACTTTACTCGATTGATTTCAGTAAAAAAAAAAAGAAAGAAAAAAAAAGGAAGGAAAAAAAGAAAAAAAAAGAAAAGAAAAAAGATAATAAATGTATTATCGTACTAAATCCATAATCGTTCATCATATATATATATATCTCGATACATTCATTTATTTTACTTTATTAACGCACACTTGTAACTCTTGCTTTCTGATTAGACATACAATGAAAAATATATATATATACATATATTTATATATATATATGCACACATACACACACATATATACATTCATAGATTTGCATAAGAATAAATATTTGTAAAAATAAGATTGGAAGTACTATAAAAATGATAATAATAAAATAAAATAAAATATATTAATTTTTGATTCGAGTTATTCTTACCTGGTTAATAAAAAGTCGTCTTCGCGGAAACCGGCACCGACACGTAACTATTTTCTTCTCTTTCTCGTTCTTTCTCTCTCTCTCTCTCTCTCTCTCTTTCTCTCTTTCTCTTTTGTCTTCTTCCTTTTGGACACTACCTCTCTCTCTTTCTCTCTCTTTCTGTCACAAAACAGAAGCGCGTATGACTCTATCGTTGATCAATTCCACTGTCTTCGTATAACACACTTTGATCCTTCATACACACACTCCTTTTTATCGATCGACAATAAAACTTAACTCCAACGTGAATGCTCTTTTTTTTAATCACCTAATGGACCGAACATGATTTTACCCACCCTTATTTCTAACTACAATTCTACGATATCGGTCATTGTGTCTTGTAATAATTTACACTCGCACTTTTATAGATCTTCTTCGAATTCGATTGTAACGAAAAAAGAACAAAGAAGACCAGAAAAAAAGGGGGAAAAAAAAAGAAAGAAAAAAAGGAAAGGAATACGAAACGATAATTCGATAAAACAAGTAACACGAATATTATATTTTAATCTATCGAAAAATTATGTTACATTGTTACGCGAAAGGAAGTCCCTTATTGATATTTCGAAGGTCGTTCTCCGTCCGATCATTGTCCTACCTCAAGGCATCCCTGTTGTGCAAGGACAAAAACTTTTTCTACTAATCGAGTTAAGAATTCTCTTGCATTCTTCTCTTTTTCGTTTTTAAACTCTATTTTTTTCTTCTTTTCGTTTGAACAATTTTTCTTTTCTTTTCTTTTTCTTTTTTTTTTTTGTACGTCGTCGTCGTCGTTTTCTACAATCTTTTCTTGTTTAAACACTTGTCTTAACACTATCCTTCTTTCACTTCTTTCTTTTTTACACCTTGTCTCTTTCGGGAATTAATTTATGAAAGGGTAGGTAGAATGCTGATAATATACGGATGATATATACGAATACGAGAAGGGGAGAGAGAAACAGAGAAAGAAAGAGAGAGAGAGAGAGAGAAGGGGGAAAGAGAGAGAAAGAGAGAGAGAGAGAGAGAGAGAGAGAGAGAGAAAGAGAGGGAAAGAGATAAAAAGCCCTTTTCTCCCTTTGTTAACAGCTACGAGTAAAACTTCCAAGTTTTTATATCGGAACACGATGGTACAACGATGTCAGCATACTTTGGCTTATTCTTCGTTTGTCCGTAAAAAGCGATCGACTCGCTGACATTTTCGCGCTACGAAGGAAACAACAAACTACGTGCGTATCGATTTGACGCTACGCCTACGAGAACGACGAGATCACCTTCCTGCCCGTCCAAGGGGGAAAGAGTGAGTGTGTAAGAAAGAGACGGAGAGTGAATGTGTAAGAAAGAGACAGAGAGTGAGCGAGTGAGTGAGAAAGAGAGAGAACTCTGGCGCCCTCCCGTTATCCCCACCAGTACAACTCAACGTTTTCCCCTCTCTACGGCTCACCGTTCAATGTTCAAGCAACGATTTACGAAAAGATCAAAAGTTCATCGAAATAATCCTAATTATATCGACAATTTTCATTTCAAATTAACAAAAACAATTTTATTCCAATTTATACTTGATCAATTAACAAATCGATTTTTTTTCCACTTTCCAAAATCATTCAAAATAATCCTGGGCGTTTTCACCGCATTGTTCGTTTTTAGTTGAGAGCCAAGTAGTATCTTGAATTCATAGAATACGGATGAATCATCGTCTTTGGCTCTGCGCTAAAGGTTTAATTTCGACTTACCCGAAAGTCGCTAATGCCCTTCTGCCAGAATACGATATGTATATTTCGTAGAAAATTATTTTTTCAATTCGATTGATTTTCGTGAATGTTCATTTAAATAATCGTTAAAATAACAAATACTTTATATTTATGCACGTTTTAATACGCATCAACGATAAATAAAAAGCATTCCCCTTTGAGTAATAAAACTTTTTTCTGAAGTTTTTATTTGGATAAAAGTTTCTTACCATGGAATGCTAATTCATTATTTGAAACTTTATGTCAGAGAGACGTATATTTCTTTTATAACTATTAATTTATAGCTATTAAACTTTGTTTATGAAGATAGGCGATATAACTACGCATAAAAATCCTTATTAAAAGCATACATGTACGTATGTATGTATGTATGTACGTATGTGTGTGTATATATATGTATATATATATATATATATATATATATATATATATATATATATATATATATATTTCCATTAATCATCAGACATACTATCCTCCTCTACAATTTTTTCCTTTTCCTCTAATTTAGTTCGAGCAATTAACTCTTTAGCTGGATTAAAAACACCATTAGTCTGTACATTGCAAATGTAACACCTTGTAGTCTTCTTATAATGTTCTAAAGCACACTTTTCACAGAAATAGTGTTTACATCTGTAAAACATATAATTATTTAGTTATCTCATTATTAATTTGAGATATATAATTATTAATTTGATCATGATATTTTAGTATACATACTTTGTAACAATTGGATCGGTGAAACTGTTTCTACAAATGAAACATTTAAATGGCAAAGATTCTTCATCGCTATCTATTTCATATTTCTTGTCATCTTCGTCTCCACTGTTGTTATATTCTCCAGTAGCTGCCTCTCTTTCTAATTGCCATCCAAGTTTATAATCGGAACGATCATGAAGAAATTTACAACTGTCTGTAAATAATAATACAATTTTATACATAGTGGTTAATCGGACTATAATTTAAATTAATAGCAGTTCTTGCTAACCTCCAAAACCACAAAATCCAGTTTCTTTATAATCTTTGCAGATATCTGGTTGATAGTCCCATCTAACAGTTGCCCTGAGATTAGCTGGAGCACGGATTGGTCCTTTACGAACCATACCGCTGGATGCATTTCCTGCTGCAGTATCTCTTTTTTTATAATACTGTGCATAATTATTAAGACCTCTGTAAATTTTATCATCTTCTTTTCCTTCAAGCTCCTAAAAGATATTACACCAATCTATTTACAATATGTTGATAATTATAATAGACCCTTTAATTCAATTGAATTTAAAAATTACTTCATTAATCTTCTGAGCCTTCTCAAATAAAGCTTGAGCATCCTTGTCCTTTTCAGTTTCTGTTTCCAGAACGGCAGTTGCTCCCTGATCGCTTGGCCCTGCTGGCATAGGTGTCCTGTTGCTTTTATAAGAAACAGTCACACTATCATCCTCGCTACTGTCATCATTGACAGATTTGTGATGATATCGCTTTGTGTTTGTCTGTAAATCACTATGATTATACAATTTCCTACTTCTTATTAGAACAAGAGCTTAATAGAATTATTTTTTAAAAATTTTACTGGTATAATGTTAGTACGTCGTTACATTGGATAGAGATTAACGATTGAGATTTATCTTTTTGGTTTTTACTTACACTTTGTCTCATAGGATTACGTTCATCGTACTTTTTTTCTTTTTTAACGACCGTAGTTTCATCTTCGCTACTTTCTATAAGATAAAAATTTGAAATTAGTACGATAGAACGCACATAACCTATAAAACAGTTAATTGAATTTACGTAATAAAATTAAAAAATTCTTAAAGCGATCTGAAACTAATGTTTAGTCTTTTATATACACTTACCATTGTCGTCAAGTCCTTTACGCTTTCTTGATACTTTATTTCGTATTTTCCTTTTTTTAAATAAAAAAGTACAATTCTTTTTGTCTGCCTCTTGCTGCACGTCTTCCATATTTGTTTTGTAAACAACTTTGGTCATACGTCTTTCTAACCCGGACGTCACTTATTTTATTTAGTTAATATTTTCAAAAGAACTTAGGGTATGTATTTCCAATATTCTATATATAGTGATAGTGTTAATCATAAATGTGGGATTAACTTATTCATAATTAAATATATCTCTTGCAATTTTTCTATGTATGCGGTACTCTTACTAGGTTATGTTATGTTTATCTATATATACTTTATAATGACAGTTATAAACACTGTATAATTAAATATACTTAAACCTTTATTTAATATTTGTAGATCCTTTAAAGTCATGAGTAAGAAGAAAAGTATGGCAATTGATTTCCAAGATAACATGATATTATTAACAAGAAAATATTTAAAACGCAAAATAATGTGTCCTGAAACAAAATTTAGACATCACATTAAAGAACGTTTACACGTGTTGGATTTATTGAAAAGAACAGTTGAAATGGGTGAAAGTAATTCTGCATTACTGATCGGTCCGAGAGGCAGTGGAAAAACTACAGTATGTATTTTATATGTATATTCCTCATATATTTATGTGGGTGATAGTGAATCCTATAGTTTTTTATGGATATCTATGCATTTTTTAGCTCATCAACAGTGTCTTAGTAGAATTGTCCACTTTGAAGTTTTTTAAAGACAATGCACTAATAGTAAATCTGCATGGTTTAGTACATACCGATGATCGTATAGCATTAAAAGATGCTACGCGTCAAATGCAATTAGAAAATGTAGTAAGTGATAAAGTCTTTGGCACATTTGCAGAAAATTTAAGTTTCCTATTAGAATGCTTAAAGTCTGGAGACAAAAAACACACTAAGCCAGTCATTTTCATACTAGACGAGTTTGACTTATTCTGTGCGCATCATAATCAGACTCTGTTATATAATCTTTTTGATGTTGCTCAGTCTGCACAAGTGAGTATAAATAAAAATTTTACACAGACATTCATTGTAAAAAAGAATCTTTAAAAATATTTATAAATAATTTTGTAGGCTCCTATCTGTGTATTGGGTATAACATGTAGATTGGATGTTATAGAACTTCTAGAAAAAAGAGTTAAATCAAGATTTTCACATAGGCAAATATTTCTTTTTTCTGGTGACACGTCATCCCCTGAACAACCAGCATCTGCTTTTGATGATCGTTTAGAACTTTTTCAACATCTTCTTAGTTTACCGGATGATGAAAACGTAAATAGAATAGAGCAACAATATGATGATTGTACAATAGATCCACATTTTGGTTCAATGTGGAATGAATATATTAAAAGTTTAGCTAGTAATGTTACAATGATAAACTTGTTAAAAAGAATGTATCAGATTGATATTAGTGAGAGAAGTTTCAGAAATTTTTTAGCAGTTGCTGTTTCAACATTATCCGAGAAACATCAAAAATTAGAAGTAAATGATTTTGTAGAAGCAAGTAAAATATTTTCTCAGGACGATAAAATATTAATGCTTGAAGGTTTATCCGTACTAGAAATGTGTTTAGTAAGTAGCAATATTATAGGAATTACAGATTAGATAGATTAACATAAAATAAATGATTTTAAGAAACAACCCTTGCAGATCATAGCAATGAAACATGAAACAGAAATATATGATGGTGAACCATTAACTTTTGAAAGTATCTACAATCGATATATTAAATTTACAAATCAAAATTCTTTTATTCACTCTGTTCAAAGACCAGTTATTATGAAAGCATTTGAACATATTAAGGTAAGATATTATATTAAATAAAATATTATAACGATTACATCGCAATACGACCTGTATACATTTTCTAGAATTTAGAGTTTATAGTACCTGTAAGTAATACAAATACAAGAATCGAAAAAGAATATCAAAGGTATAAGTTTTCTTTGACATCTCAACAAGTAATGGATGCTGTCAAAAATTATCCGGGACTTCCTACAGAAGTCTCCCAATGGGCATTAAGCAGTCTATAATAAAAATGTGATATTCTAAAAAATTTCACATATGCTAAGACTTTTCAATCTGTAATTCCATTGTATTTTTATGTACCGTACATGTTGTTTCCTTTAGTAAACTTGTATCATGTAAAAATCATTTCTTTACAAAGAAAATTAAGACGGTATGTGTGATATGTTAATGTATTATTCGTATTAACATATTTTATCAATGTACATTCTTGTTTTATATTTCAGAATGACTTTAAATAACTAATACGATATTTCAACTTGTTTGTTTCTTAGAGATCAATTTTTTCTCATAATACATATCAAATATTATCATATCTAAAAATTGTAAATATATTTTATGTTTATCTCTTTGTCTAACAATAAGAGTTCTATCAAAGTCTTATGAAATATCTAATTGTTGTAATTTACCAGTCAATTCCTGCCACAAAATTCAATGCAAAACGTCCATTATAATCGAACGTGATAGTTAAATTATATGTAAATTAACAAATTTTGAAACAGGAAAAAAATATTTTAATTGGAAGTATAAATAATTGTTATAATTATATTATTTTTACAAAGTTCACAAAAATAATTAAGCAAAATCGTATATAGTAAATACTACGCGAACTTTGTTCTTCCCATTTATTAATATGTGTAATTGATAATTATATTGTAGGAAAGAATGTGAAAAAAAATTGGAATATTTATTACAGAATGTTGTGTATGTTGCCTTGAAGCATATATGAGATACACATCAAAAATGTTCATACATTTTTAATAAATTTATATTCACATGAGAAAGATCTGTTTTAACTATTTTTTAATCAATCCATGCTAATTGTGGTATATTTTTTATAGATGTTGCAGAATTTGTTACTGCATGTATCGGTGAATTCAAAGATTTTTTTTTAGTACGTAAATTATTAATATTTATCAAATTTCTATACTTTTTACGTTTGTTTTTTGAAATGTATAAATTATGACCTATTGTAAATAATAACATATATAAAAGAAATAAATATGAAATATGTATATGATCAATCAATTACATATACTTGTTTTCATTTTGTATTTTTTATTTACCTGGATTTATTCCCACAGGATGCACTTTATTTAAAGTATCAACTAATGTAGAAGAATCAAAAGCAGACATTGCTCTGCTCACTCCAATCTAAAAATATGTACATGTAATATAAAATATTAATAATTTTAAATATTATGTGTTAATTATTTGTCTCATAGAAGCAAACCTGTACGTGTCGTATTCTATGTTCTACTAAATCAGCACCAAGTAATTCTTCATCCTCTTTCATTCTTATTGGTAAGATTTTATCAATTAACTGAAATATACATTTTATCTAAATCTAATCTGAATAAAAATAGCTAACTGAATTTAAATTGTTCATTTTTTACATCTTACCCACAGTAATATTATGGAAGAAATAAAACTCCAACTAATCAAGCATAATACTGATAAACATTGTACACCTAACAGATACCAACCTCCACCTAAATAAAAATTTATTAATTTACTTAATTTATTTCTCTTTGTTTTTTTTAATATTTATAAAAATTTCATAACAAATATATATGCTGTGCAAACCCTTGAATAAACCACTTCTACCACTGGTAGTGTCTAGAGGATATGGATTATCAGCGAACAAACCAATAGCTATAACGCCCCATATTCCACTTGCTCCTAATATAAATATCATAATAATATAAAATAGATAAAGTATAGTACTATGGTGTAATTTTATAGTGCAATTTTTGTCATTAACATAAATATACCATGTGTAGCAGATGCTCCAACAGGATCATCAATGTGTATTTTATCTAACATCGGCATTGAAAAACAAGTAATAAATCCACCTATCATCCCTATTATTATTGATTCCCAAGCACAGTACAAAAAACATCCACCTATTAATAAAACACAAAAATTAAGAATTTATTATTTTAAATTCAATATTCCTATATTGATATATTTGTTTTTTTTTATCAACCTGTAATAGCAACCAATGCACCAAGAATTCCATTTATTTGACTCAAAATATCAATCCCATTTGGATTAGTCAAACTAAATCCAAGGCCAACTAAACCACCACCTATACTTCCCATCATTGTAGAAACAGCTGCTCTCGCAGCATATTGCCAACGTTGACCACTTACACCATATGTACTGCCACTGTTAAATGCTAGCCATCCCCACCTGTTATGACAAGTATTATGCACAATGTTTTATACAAAATCATTTGAAAATTATAGATATAGATTAATGCTTATTATTACCATAGTACGAACAATCCCATTATAGCATTTACAGGACAGCCCAAAGGTAAAGGATCTATTCCAGAGTCATATCTGCCTAGTCTTGGTCCAAGCATTATAGCACATGCAAGAGCTATATTTATATAATGTTATAGCATTTATTAATAATCTTCTATATTTTTTCTATTATATAATATACTTTACCTGAAATTCCACCAACGAGATGTACTGGCCCTGATCCAGCTATATCAACCACACCCAAAGATTTTAAAAATCCATGATCACCCCATACCCACCCAGCTGGTATACAATATATAATTGTATTTAAAAAAGAGAAAAGGCAGTAAGCTTTAAAATTACATCTGTAAATAAGTACATAATTATATTTGTATCATAATTTGTATTAAATTATAGTGTAGAAATACCGTTCAGCCATTGCACCGCTAACAATAGTTGTAGATGTTGTAGCAAAACTTAATTGAAATAAAAATGCAGCACAAATGGGACCCATAAGTTCACTGCCTACAGGTGGATCAATTAAAAAACCTCCACTACCAACAAAAAAATTAGTGGGTCTATTTACACCAAAACTCATGCCAAATCCAAATATCCAATAAGTTAGTCCACCAAGAACTATGTCTACCACATTTTTCATCATTATATTGACTTCATTTTTTAAAGAAACACATCCTGATTCTAACATACCAAAACCTACACCAATTTATTTTTTGTAATTATAGATGCTTCTATTTTATATTAGCTTTATACTATAACTTTAAAATACAATAATGATTTACCTGTTTGCATAGTGAAAATGATAAAAGAACTGGTAACTATCCAATTACTATCTTCTTGAGTAAGATTGTAAATTGAACTTGTATATTCATAAATAGTACTGTTAGTAATATTGCGTTCATAATTATCTTCTTCCATATTTTAAAAAGGTTTATTTCAACACACAAGAAGAAAGACTACTTTTCACTTCTGAAGGAATAACAAAGTAAAATGCCTTCAGGAAAAACAAGTTAAAAATTCAAAAGGTATGGACAAACACGTTAAATATTAATGAGATCTCCTTAAGTACAGTTGCATGTTTGAGCTAGAATGGAAACAGGAAATGAAATAAATGCATTCAAAGAGCATGGTCATAAAACCTATTGAGTTTTCAAATCAATCTTTTTTAATCTTTTTTTATTGGCCCACATCCAGCCGTTACATAAAATTTTCCACCTTACCATATAGATAGCAATTTCTTTTTTTTCATTATTAACTGAAATAACATCAAATCATGTAAATATAATAATACTAGCCTAAATACAAGAAAATGATATCACATAGCAAGTTTAAATATTTTGTTTTGAGAAGATTTTTAAAATACATCATACAAGATCATTTCTATCTTGTTAAATTCAATTTTTATATGACTGTTAAAGTGCACTAAAAACATCAATAATTATAAAAAGAATCAATAACACGATACAAATAATATTTCTTTTCCATGATTACTTCCTAATTTTTTAAATATCGCACGACATAATATGAGCGATAAAATAATTAGCGCTGATATATTTTTTGTTATTTTATTTTTATAATTTTGCAATTGATGTCAATGGTAAATATTGAAATTAAAAAATAAAGCACTGTCATTTTCATTAGAGAATCACATCAAATTTTTCAAAGAAGCAAGATCAGAGTGCAGCGCTAAAATTTTAAACATCATCAGATTACTGAGGGCTGTCAAATTGGTTACACTTTCAAAAGCGTCTATGAAGACTACATCGTAGATGATAGATTTTTTGCTGTCGACTTCTTTTTTTTTTCCTTTTTAATTTTTTTGGCATTTACCAACTTCTCAATTATTTAGTGCCCATACACATTTTCATCGCTGTAAGCTATGTATAGGAAGAAGTCCTCCTCATGATGTTCCTGATAAACAATTTTAAATCTGCTATTAAATTTATTTTATTAAAGTTACCATACTTATTGTATATATCATTATTTCAATAAGAAATTAATTAAATCCTTAAGTGTCTGTTTCAATGTTATTTAAACTATTATTATTTTTTACCGCATATAGAGATCCCATGGTTGCGCTTGTAGGAGGAATGATATTGTTAACAAAGAAGAATAAAGCATCCTCTGGGCGAAGGTGAATCCTCTTGCGGATTAGAAAGTAAAATTGTCCAACAGTCAGGTCAGATGGTACAAGATATTTTTGTTTATCCAAATCACTAATTTTGGCTT
This sequence comes from Vespa crabro, assembly GCF_910589235.1. Taxonomy (NCBI): domain Eukaryota; kingdom Metazoa; phylum Arthropoda; class Insecta; order Hymenoptera; family Vespidae; genus Vespa; species Vespa crabro. Next base: position 6,444,950 of record NC_060956.1, on the reverse strand, counting down.
TAGGTGCCTTTTCAACGATCACCTGTCATCATATTTACTATGTAAACTATTAGTCAACAAAACTCAAGGTATCATTATTTTTCTCTATGTTCTAATTCATTTCTATTCTTGGCAAGTTGCCCGAATTCGGAATAATTTAATAATTATATATTAAGAAATATAATTAATGGCCGTTAGATAAGAAACTTTTAAGGATTTCTTTACACATTTGCAATAAAATAAATTTTAAAAAATAAAAAAGAAATACAAAGAGAATTAAGACAAGAATTTTTGTTGAAAACAATTGAAACAAAAAAAAAATATTACAAATAAATAAATAAAAAGAGAATTAAAAGAAAAAAAAAGAAAAAAATTTTTGTTGAAATCAATTAAACAAAAAAAAAAAAGAAAATTCTTAATCTTTTTCTATTACGAATCAACAAGAAGTTCGTAGCATTAAGCGTAACATAGGATCGATAGGACTTGAAATAATCGTACGTAGTACGTTTTGACGATAAACGATTCTTAATTTTACCGTCCAGATATTGATTGACAAGGAAATGAAAGGAAAAATCAAAGGAATAAAAGAAGGGGGAGGAAAAAAAAGAAAAAGGAAAAGAAAAATGAGTTCTTTGGGATAAAAAGAAAAATATATATTTTTACGACGCAATAGAACGACCTTGGAAAAAAACGAGAAATCGTAGAAAAAGATAAAAGGTACTTCAAACTTCGTCGATTTTGAAACGTTTGAGAACAAAGAGAGAAAGAGAGAGAGAGAGAAAGACAAAGAGAAAGAGAGAGAGAAAGAGAGAGAGAGAGAGAGAGAGAGAAAGAAAAAGACAGAAAAAAGGTAAATGGAAATAGAAAAAGAAAGATAGAGAACAATGAAGTAAAATAGGAAAAAAACAAAGCCAGAGTTATTGTGTAAACTCGTTTATCTTTGCATACGTTCAACAAGCTCGCTCTCTCTTTCTCTCTCCCTATCTATCTATCTATCTATCTATCTATCTGTCTGTCCGTCTGTCTGTCTGTCCGTCTATTTTCCTTTAAATTGGCAGTGAAACGTAATTTTTGTCCGACGAATTGATTTAGATATATATATATATATATATATATATATATGTACTTACAGGCACCCTGTCCGGATACTTTCGTCGTATCTTTTCACCCTCAGCCTTTCTCTTCTCGAAAGGATGCCCCTCCTTGTATTCAAACTTCATCGTTTCTCTCGTGCTAATGGCACGAGACACAAACTCTCTGACACAGCGACTTTCTTCTTCCTTCTTTCTCCTCTGTCGTTCTTCCTCTTACCTTCGTCTATGGATAGTATGTACGTATGTAGTATATATGTATGTATATACTTTTCCGTTTAATACTTCCTTTTTATACGTCAATGCGCGAAATATCAATTTTTTTTTTTTTTGTAGACCTTTCAATCGACTGAAAAAAGAAAACTATTAGAGAAGGAGAGAGAGAGAGAGAGAGAGAGAGAGAGAGAGAGAGAGAGAAAGAGAGACGACGAAACGAACAACTTTCTCAACGCTTCTGTCACAACAATCGCCGTATGTCACTTAGGCTTCGTCTTAATGCACAATTCTTTACTGCGTTAATAATACAAGACAATTTAATGCGAAAAAACGATCTTACAATGGGTTTTAATGTACGATCACTTCTCAGAATGATATTTTTCTAATTGGCAGAGTCACGTTTTACGTGTTACCGAATACGAATCGATGATAGGAAGATCGTAGATGAATAAGCTGATAAATCAGGGTCGAACATAGATATCAACTTCGCCTCTACCTTAAAAATATTCTTTGGGATTTTTTGTTTACATGTAAGGTAGTATTATAAATTTATCAAAATGACTGTTAAAGATGATTTTTTCTGATCTGTTGTTGCAAATTTTTTTACACTTTGTTTTATATATAAATATATATATGTACATATATATACACACACACATATATATAAATGTTTAATATACTTCGTTTATATCTTTGATCGTGTTAACATTCGGGCACTATATTACCTTATATTAAGTCGCTCCTGTTCGTTATAAACACCGAATGGAGGGTTTCCATTTGTCGCCAAGTATCACGTGACACGTATACGATTTTCATAAGTATCACTTTCTACTTACATACGTATGCAGTTTAAAGTATTTATCTTTTCCTTATTTCTTCAAAGATGTTGCGATAAAATACATATATATGCGATAAAAAACATATATGCATATATAAGTATATATGTATATATAATGTTTTCGATAACTTTATTATTAACAGATTCAAAAATAAAACTTATCCGATTTTGTTTACGCTAATTTCATGAACCTTCCTAAATATTTAAGTTGATTAATGATTAATATATATGTATATTTTAATTTATTTAAAACTCTTAGAATTTTTTTATGATTTTATTTTTAGAAATATGTACAGAATTTTCTGCAATGGTTTGTAAAATAAAATTTTACTCCGCGTCCTCTTCGTCGTCGTCTTCCTGACTATTAATCTGGAAATACCGCAACTCGTAGGTCTCTTTATCTTGTGACACTACACGTAACCAATCACGCAATTTGTTCTTCTTCAAATATTTCTTTGTCAAGTATTTGAGATATCTGTATGAATAAAAAAATTATTCCAGTCAGTATAACTACTTATATATTATAGATTATATCATTTGTATATAATACATACCGTTTAGAAAAATCAATATCACTATTAACAGAAAGTTTCATTTTGTTACGTTCAATGGTAACATTGTTTCCAAAATTGTTTGTTTTCCCGCTGACTTTTATTCTTTCTTGAAGGTATTTCTCCTGTAAATCAAGAATTTCTTTGTCAAACACACAGATCAAAAATTTTTAATTGCAGATTAAAAGTTAGATACTGAAGAAAAAATACTGTATATGTGAATGTACGACTATACAATATACAAATGGAATAAATAGTATGTATATTATAATCATAATATTAAGATAACAACAGCATATACGTCATTATTAAAACAATATTGTGAAATCATGATAGATGATTCTGTAAAGTTATGAAAGGTTAGAACTGTTGTACTCGAACAAATTCAAAATCTTTGAATTGTACACAATCAAAATATTTGTTGACAAAATAATGATATGACTTAGAGATTATGGATAGAGCATATAAATCATTGTTACAATAACTTACAAAATTGGCTACATCCATAATATTATCCTCCACAGGATGCGTACAGTCGATCGTAAACTTTAGGGATACTTTCTTTTTTTGGCCCTTACCACGAAGGGCTTGTTTTTTGCTACTTGAGCCTTTGGCTTTCTTTGTTACGGTCTGAAAGAGATAAATTAAATAAAAAAATAATTCATTTGTAACATAAAATCATTCTAGTTCTGAAACAACATGTGACAAAGCCGTCAAAATATCTTCGCGGCCAAACATTTTCTATCTATTTTTATCTAGACCATCTTTTTAAAAAATCAGCATTCATTATTATACCACGTGAAAGCATAATTAAAACTTTCAGCTTGTAATTATAGTTTCATCACAAGCTAGTATATTTTCTCTTTATATTTATTATTTTCTACAAGATGGAACTTACCAGAGCCATGTTTACGACTTATGGGAAACCGAAAGAATTGTCCGCTCCGTGGCGACACCGTTTAGAGTGTAATAGTCAGTGTTACCAATTCCCGACACAACATCTGAATGTGTATATTTATTTAGTTACTAGCATTGTAAATAGTTATTTTTAATAATAAGTAGTTGGTAAATATATATTCTAGGCAACATACCGGGAAATACGAAAGTTCATGTTAGATATTCAGAAAGCTTAGAAAAAATGCTTTGAATTTACCAGAGATCATAGTTAGTTTAGCTATAACCTAAATTTTAAAAGTTACGGCATAAAAATTAACTATCTTTCTTTAAGTGATGTTGATTATGAATAACCATTATAAATGATTGAAACTTTTTTTACTATTACTAATTACTGGAATTGTTGACGTCAATTGTTTTTTGATATTAATTATGAATAATATTAATAAAAAAAATTTGATAATCGAAAATTCAATAATCAAAAAAATTATAATCGAAGTAATCGAAACAAAATTCCAACTATCAATATTAATTACCGGTAACAAAAAAAAATCCTGCCATCAATATTGTTTATTCATAACCAAAATAGATAAATTTTAATATTTTTTAATGATTTCGTTTTTCAACAAATTTCTACAAAACTTAATGATTAATGACTTTGATTTAAATAAAAATTAACTTTTTCTCAATGATTTCTTTTGACGTAAGTTTTTAAATAATTACTCTTTTCGGTTTTTTAAAGTTACGATATAAAAAGTAAAATATTTTTGCTCGCAAGAAATAAATCCTTTATTGGGATCATTTAAACCTAACTCTCCCGATTCAATGCGTTATAAGTGCTTTCAATTTTATAATTAAAAATTTTTGCTTTTTTCCTTAAGTCGATTTGAAAATTTTCATTCTTTTTTTCATTAACATTAAAGATAATTTAAGATATTTATTTTATTTCTTTCTTTTTTCTTGTTACCGAGTTTCGTCAATCTTTATTAAAAATCATCACTTTTGAATTTAATATAATTTGGTGTAACAAGTTATTGAATAGAAAGTATAGTCTAAAATAAAATTAGTTTTAAATTATACAGTTTTAAATAACAGAGAATTTAATAAACGATTTTTTGTTTAACTTGATAATCAACAAATACTCAATCCATCGTTGTAAAATTATTAATTATATATTCACAAATGTGACAGAGGATAAATGGAAAAATTTAGATTTTATCATTTGTACATTAATCTTCCTCATAACTTTATTTAAGCCTAAGATACAGTACATCTACGTCAAAATATGGCTAGATCAACGCAGATTTGTGTTGCATCTAACTCAATAGATATTGCGATGATAATTCTATTAATTATACACAATAATCCGTTAATCTGCCTAAGTTTCTTTGGAGTTCGTCTTACGTAATTATTCTAACTATACTTACAAATCTGTTATTTTATTGGTTTCTTTTTCTTTTTCTTTTCTTTTTTCTTTTTATCGCTATACGTGTATGTGTGTAATCATACATACCATGTGTTTAAACCATAATAAGATTAGAATAAAAATAAAATAACACGATAAAATAATGCAATGTGATCCGATGTGTTGTGTGTATTTGTGTGTATGCGTGTGTGTATGTATATATATATGTATGTGTGTATAATATATCCCCATTGTGTGTGTAAGAGGATGCAAATGCGGTGTTATTTTCTTGTAAATATAATATAATAAGCAAATCTTTTTAGACAGAATTTTCGAAAATATTAATTGTCATAATTTTGATATTTAAAAAATTTTTCTCAATTATCACGGAATGAATAAGTTATTTGTTAGAAGAAGAATGATCCTACGTGTCAGAGTGTATTATTATTCTTCTTATTATTATTCTTATTATTCTTATTCTTATTATTATTATTATTATTGTTATTATTATTATTATTATTATTATTATTATTGTTATTATTATTATTATTATTATTATTATTATTATTATTATTAATATTATTATTATTATTATTATTATTATTATTATTATTATTATTATTATTATTATTATTATTATTATTATTATTATTATATCTTACTAACCTTTTCTTTTTTTATTTTATTCTGAAAATGTAGGAATCAAACGATCGTCCTTGCAATACCATCTAACAATAAATAGGCTTTCTGTACATGTATACGCGTATATGGTATGTGTGTGTGTGTATACAACCATACAATATGGAGAGGACATTGAAATCGTAACATCATTTAATGGCATTATTAATCGCAACTCCATATACATGACGCTTTGATATTTTATCAACAGCGTTGTTGTAATTTTCTTCTTTTTTTTTTTTTGTTATATATGTTCAAGCACCTGCTTAATTAGGCCAATATGAAACTGGATATAAGGATCGTTGAATTATTCGAGCTTCAAGATCTCCATTTGCGCGAATCATACATGTAAAAAGGTGTCGACGAAATTAATAATAATATTTCTTATCGATCAAATAAATATAATGAATCTATCTATCGATAGAAATATATTGCGATCCTGTACAATTATCTGTCATAGTGTGTGTTCGAGCTGTGTATTATTTCAAAGATGTTCACCGATATTCGATTTGCGAAAGCAATTGATAATACTTTTTCGATTTGTGCTAGATAATAGTACTCAAGGTGAATTTTTTATGATCGCACAATGTGATTATTATAAATTATAGATCACAAAAAAAAACAAAATTATATACATATGTATATATTCGTTAGGCTCGTGAAAATAAAAAAATTTCAACAGTTAAAAAGAAAATATAATCATGTAAAACGTGCATCGGACAATGACTATTTTTCTAAACTGCCGTGGTTTATTTTTTTTTTTTCAAACGCTCAAAAATGTCGAACTCTGATGACAATGACGGTACAACGTGTATAGGTACTTTGTTTACAATAATAGCTATATATATGCATATATATATGTATATATATATGTATGTATGTATGTATGTATTTATATATATATATATATATATATATATATATATATATACATATATACATACATACATACATACATATATATAATGGAGGATATAATAAATTTAACACTAATAACACTCTTCGCTTATTATTTTCCTCGTTATACACGTGTCTTTCGTTAACACATGTCTTTCGTTTAATATTTCATTAAATTAATATACTTATATTCGTTTATTCTTACACTGACAATTTGTAATAATAATAATAATAATCATTTATGTACATATATTATTGAAATATACGCAATCTCACGATTATTCGTAAGTAGATCGCGTAATGGAAAATATTATGTGTATAGGTACTGTTTCCTCTCGTATTCCTTGATATTGGTTGTATGTATATGGATAGGAATAACTACATACGTAGAGAGCACGTCTCGAGCCTTCACATTATATTTATATAGTACTCGTTTTTCTTAACATAATACATAAAATTATATATATATATATATATATATATATATATACATATATATGTGTATATATATGTATAAATAATTGTATATTGGATATAACTTTTTTACCAACATAAACAATATTCATTTCATTTAATTAATATTAATGAGACTATCGAGCTATTTAAAGACAAACGACGATGTTTTCAATTTCAAATAGAAATTGTCTTTCTTTTTCTTTTCTTCTCATCTCTTTCCTTTTCATTTCTCTATTCTTTTTAACTTTCTTCATTTTGCAAAAGTGAATTGTAATGATCTTTTGCAGATTAAAAAGAAATAAAATTGAGGAGAAGTTTGAGAAGATTTATATTTAATTATTCGTCTCTCTCATCGCATGTTTTCGTTTATTTCTATCTTTCTTATCGTCCAGATCGATTAATCGATCACATCTAGAGGATCGTTTTTGTGTGGTTGTTTTTCTTTTAATTTAATTTTTTTTTTAATTAACTTCTTTTCTTTTTTGTTGTAATTCAATTTAATTTAAATTTAATTTAAAGATTGTAACGGAGGGAGCAGCTTTTCTTTAGATCGTACTGCGTATACCATTAAAGGAGCCAACGAAGGCAGCAGCGGCGGTTTGGGGTGCAGAACCACCCCCTGGAGCAGCTGCACCTCCTGGTGCTGCGGCAGGAGCACCTGCAGCTGGTGGACCTGGGGGAGGTACTGCTCCTGGTGGATAAGCGTACGCAGGTGGTGGTGGCGGTGTTGACTCCGGCATGAATTTTGCTGCAAATTTATAACAATTTTGTTAATGCGATTCTAATGTCTATATCTATATCTATTTTATACATATATATATATATATATATATATATATATATATATACATATTGTATAACACTATTCTAGATTTTTCTCTACACAACATGAATTTGCATTCGAGGATAAAAAAGATAACAATTGGGAGGTTAATATATTATACCTATTTACACATATAATATATGCGACACATAGGTGAAACGGGTTATTATTGATTTCATATATATCATAATTGTAAGTGAAGGTATGTGTAAATATATATACATGTATATATATATATATCTACGTATATATATATATATATATATATATGTACATATGTGTATATATACATATAAAGAGAGATAAGTTTGTGTTAAGAAATATTGAGGTAATCTTGTAGGATGTTTTTTTTTTCGAAGGTAATAATAACTTCATACGTTATTACATATTTAACCAAAGGGAACATACACAACACGCACCAATGAAAATGAAAGAATTTTTTCGTTTACGTGTTTAATAACATTACTTTCTCTTCTTTATCTTTTTTTTCTCAAAATGTTATTTATATTTTGATTTATTTGTTAAAAATTTTCATTTTCAGTCTTGTACAATTTGTTTAATCTTAAAATCTAACACTAAAAGGCTACATCGAAAGCTAGTTATTTGTTTTTCAAACGAACTGATGAAAATTATAAAAAAAGAAATAGAATAAATATATATATATGTATGTATGTGTGTATATATATATGTTGCGGTAAGAGATTCAAATATATACATAATTAACAAAGAAAGCACACACGCAAATCAAATATAAAAAAGGGGAGAAACAGATAATCTGTATCGTGTCGACTTCAATTTGAAAATAAGTTCGAACGTTGTATTCTTTTCATTGTTATTTTTCATAATATATCATAATAATATCTCATATATTAATGAATTGATACGATGTATTACAAATATGATATTCGTTCACTTAGTTAACATTGATAATGTATTCGAAAGTCGTGTCAATTAATTAATTAATTAATTAATTAAGGAAAATTGAAAAATAAAAACAGAAGAAAGAAAAAAACAAATATTCTTTTTACAATATTTATGATAATGATGCTGCATGCACATTGCCAATATAAGAGCGAAAACGGTACTCTTACCTCTTATATTCAAGAGATATATTTGTATATATATATATGTATATATATATCCATATATGTATAATAAACTTTAGAATGATCTCTCCTCTTCTTTGTAGATGTACTGTACTAATAAATGTACTAATTGTAAATAATTTTAATATGAAGGTATATATGTATATATACGCCAAATATTTACAAAATAATGAATCTACTCTTAGATAAAAAATTTTAACTTTATCTAGTTTTTTATATGTTTGATTTTGAGTAGTTATATATCATTTCATAAAAATAAATCCAATCCGACGATATCTTTTTTTTGTATATCTTTTTTCCGTTTGTTCTTCAACATTTTTTCCTCATACATAAAATAAACTTCTTAACTTATTATGAATTCATGAACAAAATTAAAGTATAATAAATTTTTGTGCAAAGAAAAGAAAAGTATGAAAATCCGATTATTATAACATTCCTACTCATATTCTTCAGCTACGTAGTAATTTTTAACTATCCACTGTAACTTTTATTCGATACTGTACAATGTTGAAAGCAGTTTATTCGTTAGATCATAATTAGTAATTAATTATGCAATGATTAATACGCCGCAGGACATATAATTATGTGTATATGTTTATAGTTTTTCTTTTTTTCCGGAAACATATTGAAAACTTCATTTAAACGCTAAAATATTTGCATATTATATAGGCTCGTGAGCGCGTGCGCCATTTTGTTATACAATTTCGATGAAAAAGAAAAAAGAAAAATAAAAGAAAGAAAAAAAAAAAATTAAAGATCGTTTGCGTCGATCGATTTCCGTATAACAAACTTTTTCTAATTATTTATATTATTTTTTTCTTTTCTTTTCAAATAATATTTTTATTACTTTTTTTTTTACGTTTAACAATTTGTGGTCCCATATCCTGATCTTCCATATGCAATCGTACAAGATTATATATATATATATATATATATATATATATATATATATATATATGTTTTTTTACATTCATCTCAATAATCTTTTATTGCTGCGATTTCGTTCTTATTAAAAATAAAAAAGAAAATTTCATTTCTTTTATGGGATATCAACATTATACGTTTACATATGTGTATATAATATATACATATTATGTGTAGATCATAGATGTACGAGTAAATATCTCACAACTGATCGAAGTTACAAGAAAGTTTATTAAGAAAAATTTATACAGCTCTGATTCAGTTACAAAGTGCACGTAATTATTTCTTTTTTTTACTCGTTATCTTTTCGAGTTATGGATGTTAATATAGTTCTTTCTTAAATGAATACCTGTACATTTTTTTTTGCATATTTATATGGAATGTTAGTGATCAATCAAAATAACATCTAATAAAAAATTGCTATTTATTATGGATCATTTACAATATAACTGCATCTTAACAATTGACTAATAATTTCATACTCTACTGTAATTCATACTCCATGATATACAAATACATTATTTTACAAATGAAACTGTCTATATTTTGATGATCAAAGTCGACTACAAAATATTACACAATCTAACGATTGTTTTTAAAATTGTAGTATGGAAAATCAACTAATTTAATGTGTATCATATTGATTATCTTGTAAATGATGCATAGTAACAATTGTTTTATCAAATATGAGTTTGATTGCAAATGACCACTATTACGTATATAAATATGCAAAAATAATGTATAGATATTCATTTAAAAAAATTATATTAATCTTCATAACTAGAGAAGATTACGAGTAAAAAGAAACAATGTTTACATGTATATTATAACTTGCTCAGAGCTGTAAAAATTTATCTCAATAAATTTTCGTTTAACTTTAACCAATGAGAAGATAATTTACTTGAACGTCTATGAATGGACATTCTGTATATATTAGAAAAAAAAAAATGATATATTATGAATCTATCACTTTTTTTCATTTTTTTTCTTTTTTCTTAACGTAAAACCATTTCTTCTCTTTTCTTTTTTAAAACGATATCCTTATCGACGTCAAGACGATCTTTCGAGTAGTATATATATACAAATACTAATAATTATAAATATATATATGTGTGTGTGTATATTTAAAAGAGACCAAGATGAAATGGTCGATTCAAAATGGCACCCACACGTTCACTGAACCTATCCGATTTACTCATAACACGTTTGTTCGCGTAATATTATTGTATATGTTGTAATGGAATGATCAATTACGACCAAGAACTTGATGAAAGAAAAGATTTTTTTGAACGTGTTTTCTTTACACGATGTCGTGTGTAAAAATATATACGTGTGCATAAATATATATATATGGATAGAAAGAGAGAGAGAGAGATATCTCGTCATGATCAAATATTTTTTATATATTATTGTTCGTTCAAGTAGCAAGGAAAATTATTGCTAAATCACCTTGAAAAAGTGATAGAAAATAATATGAAAGAATAATGAAAGAAACAAATATCAAGGGAGAAAGAAAATTAGAAATAATTATTCTGAGATCATTAACAATATAAAATAGAAAATAGATGCATGAATAAATCGTTCTTTTATAATTTCAATGATTTCGGTATTGATCGATCTCATAAACGTATTATTAATTTATAATAATATATACATGTGCGTATATGAATGAATTATTCGATTTGCATCTTTATCTATTACTCGAGCGCACATCTATTGGTTGAAACGATCAAATGTTAATGAAGAACGGTGTGTGTTATTTGTAATTTCAGGGCTTTTTAAACAACAAATTCGTCTTTCTAAATATTTAAAATCGACGAATTCGTATTTGATCCTTCTGTGCTGCTGTTCGCGCAGATTTAAATCGTTTATATCGTTCTTATTAACAATTATTATTGATATAATTATAATTATCTTCATCGTAATTATTATTATTATTATACTTATTTTATCCTTATTATTATTATTATTATTATTAGTATTATTATTATTATTGTTATTATTATTGTTATTATTATTGTTATTATTATTGTTATTATTATTTTTAACATGTATACATAAGATCTGTAAATAATTCTTTTCTTTCTGAACCATATATATAATATATATATATGCATGTGTTTATGTTTTTATGCATTTATTTATGTATGTACGTATGTTCCTTCTCTATTCTATTCTTTTACCTTTTACGTTTTTCCCATTTGTTAATTATTTGCCTATTATTTTTTATAATATAATATGACACCCCGGGCTACTCGAAATATGTATGCTACATTTTTCTGACGAAGGCAGATATGCTCCTTTTATCGCTTTCTCTCTCTCTCTCTCTCTCTCTCTCTCTCTCTCTCTCTCTCTCTCTCTCTCTCTCTCTCTCTCTCTCTCTCTCTCTCTCTCTCTCTCTCTAGAATCGTGTGAAAACAAAATGATATTATTTACAGTTCGATATACACATAGAAAGCAAGAATATCATCGAGACTTACATATGTAAGTACATACAACATATAAACACATATATTATAAGTATGTATTATATGTATCTATATATTTATGTATAAATATATATATGTATAACACGTACACACAAAAAGGATACGTAACTCAGTAATACGCGTACATAAACTAAACACTTTCAAGTATATATGCATGTATGTATATATGTATGTATGTATTTATGTATGTACCTATGTATATGCGATATTTTCTGCTTTCATTGAAACGAGACGTTTATCTAGTTTTAACGAACACCCTGTATATAATTTTTGCTTTCAGAAATGCTTTTACGATCGTCCTTCTTTTATCTCTCTCATTACTCTTCTTTTTACATGGTAACATTTATCTTTCGCATGGGCTGATTGATTCATCGAAGACTTTCCAAGGACTAAAAGAGTACTATAAGAGTAATATAAACGAAACATCGCGTTATGAAATTGTTATCTTTCACACATCCTCTCTCTCTCTCTCTCTCTCTCTCTCTCTTTCATTATATTTTTTATTCTGTATTCTCTCTCTCTTTCTCTTTTTTCTTCCTATCTCTTTTCCAAAATGATATCTCTTAGCATGTATAATAAATTTCGATGTGTCGCGACGAATCGATTTGTCATATTTTTGAAAATCGAGGCGACGTTCTACGTACTAAAAATAAACAAATTATTATTTTTAAAATTAGTGTTAAATATTAAATATTATTACTATTATTATTATTATTATTATTATTATTATTATTATTATTATTATTATTATTACTATTATTATTATTATTATTATTATTATTATTATTATTATTATTATTATTATTATTATTTATTATTATTATTATCCGAGATTCAACCAGTGATTTCACGTGTTAGATAAGATGACAAGAAGAAATCGATTAAGAAGTATATATTTCGAGAATAACAAATGGCTGGAAGATCGTTCAAACATATTCAAAATTTTTACCGATTCTCGTTCGAGGGGAATATATTTATATATTTATATTTTCATCAAGATCATTAATTGAGTTCTGCTATCCCGATTGTAGGTATGTAAGTATTCATGTATGTCTATGTATATATAATATAAATCGCAGAGAAAAACGGTAACAAAAAAATATTCGATACGGTTGACTATTAACATTTTCTTACAATTTCTCTCTCTCTCTCTCTCTCTCTCTCTCTCTCTCTCTCTCTCTCTTTCTTTCTTCGTTATTTTCATATTCAATCGATCTCCACCATTTTCATTTTGTTCTGTTGGCCTTCTTTTTTTCCGACAGTATAAAGTTCCAAGTTTTTTATTTTTCTATTATATGACGAAAAATATCGAATATCGAAGTCTATACCCTTCATAGAAGATTCTTCTTCTATCTATCTGTCTCTATTTCTATCACTATTTCTCTCTCTCTCTCTCTTTCTCTTTCTCTTCTTATGTGATCGACTTCGGCTTGTTTCTTCTTTAGCTTCCCCAAAATTCCCCATTTTCCTTTCCGTATCCTTGGCTTGTGCGTTCCTATTCATTCTTGTACGTTCTCTTCATTTATTTCATTAACCTTTTCCATTCTTCTTGAGTTATCTTATCTTCTTTTTCTTTTTTTTTTCTTCCCATTCTTCTTTATTCTTTTGTCCTCTTCTTTTTCCTTTTTTATCTTTCTCTTTCTCACTCTCTTTTCCTTTCTCTCTCTCTTTCTCCCTCTCTCTCTCTCTCTCTCTTCTTCTCTCTCCTCTGTCTGTCTGTCTGTCTATCTCTTTCTCTCTCTCTCTCTCCCTCTCTCTCTTTATCAATCTTTTTTTATATATTTCTTTTGCTTGCGTTCGCACGTTCAGTTTTGCGAGTCGCTGCCACCGGTGAAGCTCGCTGAAAAGAATAACAACGTTTTGTTTTCTAAAGATTTTTTAGAAAGTCGTTCGAAACTTTCGTCTTTCTCCTTCTCTCGCATTTGGATTTTTCGCTCTTGTCCGATTTATTATAATTATTATTGTCATCATTATTATTATTATTATCTTTTTTATATTTCTTTTATTTTTTTTTTCTTATTCTCGCCATTCACGTAGCATGCAGTTAACGGACAAAAGTCGTCGTGGACAGACGCTGAAGTATCATAGATTTCTTCAGTCCTTTTTTATTTTTTATTTTATTTTATTTATTTATTTATTTATTCTCTTTTTTATCTTTGAATTCGAGTAATTAACGATTAACAACCCGCTTGCTGGTTGTTAATGTCATACTCCGAAAATAATATTTATTTCTATTTCTTATTTCGAAAGATATACCTATGTACATGCGCATACTTCTATTATCCTATGGATCGATAGAGTATCTCAAACTTCGTTGAATTTAAAAACTAAGCAAGCGAGCTCGTTGCTTCTGTCCACGATGATGAATCATTTCATAACTCAAGTTCGTAAGTATAGATCGTTCCAACGTATAAAGCCATTCGTTAGCCGTGCTAACCAATCACATGCAACTGGGTCATATTCACTAATGCGTGTCACTTTAAAAGGTATATTATATAGCTCATACCGTAGATCGATTTTTCTTCAAAATCGATTTACAGGAACGACACTTTTATATTCAAATTATTTTGTTCATTTTATTCATTCAATAAAATGTTATATATATATATATATATATATATATATATATATATATATATAATTAATATTTGTAAAAAATATGAAGCATGTCAAGTTGTTTTAACTACTTTTACATACTTATATATACATACGTTGGAGTTATCTATTCTATACTTGCCAATAAAGTACCATGCGCTACATATTTTTTTTCTTTATATATTTCTTAACAATTTAACGAGAACACTCACGATATACATACATATATGCTTGTTCTACGCATGCTCCAGAAAACATGTCAAGCAGGAAGTATACATAGAAGATCGTCCCAGATAAGTTCATTGGATCTCAGTAGAACGAATATTGTAGTTCTTGCTTTATAGAATATGTATATTCTATTATATAATAAATGTTTATCGAAATGTAAAATACAGTTAATCTATATTATCGAAGAAATTTCGTTGAAAATTTGTTGAACATATCAAAGATAAATAAAGGAAAATAAAAAAGTTCGCATGTCGAAAGAAATAGATATTATATTCACAAAAAGTATAAACGTATATATATATATATATATATATATATATACACAAGTATTGGTATTCAGATTGATTATAATTTAAGGGCCAGTTGAATATCTCATTTGTTAAGAGAAATAGAAAATAAATTTATTAAGAATAATTTTATGATATCATTTGTCAAATATTTTAAAACATCCGACTTTCGTTTTAACCGGAAGATTAAATGATTTTTAATTTTTCTTATGGAATATCCTGTATTTCTTTTATTTAATTAAATATTTTATTTAATTATCTTTAAAAAATTATTAAATAAGTATAATTTTAAAATACTAGTGAAATAATGAAATACATACAAAACTATCTTACAGTAAGCTTAGTTATCATCTTACTGAAGTTGTTAATTTAAAAAAAACAAAAATTAATTTATAATAATAAAAAAAATAATATCTTACTTAATTCAATAAATGTTTAAAATGTTCGCCATTATCTTGTGTATACAACATATCTTGTAATTATACTTCTTTAGACATTTTATAATATTTCAGGTGTTATTTGATTAACAACGTTTACAATTTTCGCTTATAGATTTTCTAAATTTCTAGATGTTATTCGATATACTTTATCTTTTATAGATCCTCATATAAAAAAGATCTAAAGATTTTAGATTTGGTGATCTACATGGTCATTTAACAGGTCCTTGATTAATAATGTAACGGTTACCAAATTGTTTCCTATGGGATCAGTTTTACTATGGTTAGTATTGTTGTTTCTCTCTACATAATTATATTTCACAAGTTAATATTGAGTTAATTATTAATTTTAGACCTATACTTAATTAATAATTTTTTGAAAATAATTAATTAAAATATCTAATTAAATAAAATACAATAAAAAAATATAGGATATTCCGTAAGAAGAATTAAAAATCATTAAACTTCCGTTTCAATTAGAAAGTTGGATATTTTATTCCGTCCTTTTAAAATATGATATCATGAAACTTCTTTACATATTTTGATTTATTGTTCCTAACAAAGGATATATTTAACTGGCTTTTAATTTATAATCAATTTGTATAATCGAAGAAAAGAAAATGTAACAACGAGGAGGATAAATTATGAAAATATATGTACTTTTACAAGATAAAAAAGATCAATTGTTCAAGAATGGATAGATAAATTGATATAAAGAGAAAGTAGAGAGAAGAGAAGAGAGAGAGAGAAAGAGAGTGATAAGGGGGCTGGAGGGACGTTTAAAGGTTAGAAAAAAGAATAGAAAATGAATAGCGCCAAACGCAAGAATAAAGTCGTAGCTTACCGTAACGAAGAGCATAATGAGAAATTTAAAGAAAAACTGTGGATCTTATATATTCCTGATTTGTTGCTGTCGATGTCGTTATTGTTGTTTATTTAATTTTCTTTTGTATTAATAGTAGTAGTAGTAGTAGTAGTAGTAGTAATAGTAGTAGTAGTAGTAGTAGTAGTAGTAGTAGTAGTAGTAGTAGTAGTAGTAGTAGTAGTAGTAGTAGTAGTAGTAGTAGTAGTAGTAGTAGTAGTAGTAGTAGTAGTAGTAGTAGTAGTAGTAGTTGTAGTAGTAGTAGTAGTAGTAGTAGTAGTAGTAGTAGTAGTAGTAGTAGTAGTAGTAGTAGTAGTAGTAGTAGTAGTAGTAGTAATAGTAATAGTAATAGCAATACTAATTGTAGTAGTTACTGGATTGTACTTGTGTTGTTATTGTTATTGTAAATTATGGCAGTGATGTTGTACAATCGTGTTTTCATTTCTCGGTGGTTGTTTATGAACATATTATTACGACTAATTCGTTTAAATATGTTTCTTTTTTTTTCATTCTTTTTTCTTCTTCACATTATCTCGCTAATCTATGTAATCTCACGTTTCTCGAGACCACCAAAAAATAGAAAACCACTGGCAATTGGGACTAACTTAATGGAAGAGTTATTAGGCACCAACATGTTACAGATAAACATATACGCACACATACATATAACAATAAATACATATCATAAGGCACGGACGTGGTTGTATTGTAGTAGTAAACAGTAGTTGCTACTTGTAATAGAATTAGCAATAATAGTAGTAATAGTAGTAGTAGTAGTAGTAGTAGTAATAGTAATAGTAGTAGTAGTAGTAGTAATAGTAATAGTAGTAGTAGTAATAGTAATAGTAGTAGTAGTAGTAGTAATTGTTATTGTGTTCTGAAACGCGAAGTTTTTTATTTATTTATTTATTATTTTTTCTTTTTTTTTCCTTGTGCATCCTCCTTCGGAGAGATTTTATTTACTGATAGCACTTTGACTTATTTTTAATGAATAGATTTAATCTTTAAACAGTATCAACGTCGAACCGACGGATCTTCTTACGAAAACTTTCAATTCTCTAAAAATATATTCTTACGTATCAACAACGAGATAATTGTCTATATCATTTTTTTAACGATGTAGACAATCCACACTCTAATGTGTGAATTAGAAATTTGAATACGTTCGTGGAATACAAATAGGAGTCTGGTATCATTGGAAATTTATGAAGGGCCACTTTTTTTTTATTTTTCTTTTTCTTTTGTTATGTTTTTCAATGGTATAAGCGTGAATATCGTGAAGCTATCCAACTCGTTAATTGAAAATTCTTCCTAATTAAGCTATCAGCGCTTCATAAATATACAACGATCCTCAAAAAGAAGAATATATAGATATATAGATATGTAGATATATGTATATACATATATATATAGAGGGTGACGTTCTGTGTGTAAAGAATACAGATAGCGACAGATATATTAGCAAAGGAGAGCTATTACAGGCATATAATATAGGTAACATCGACGATATCCAAGTGTTAGTCTCGTGAGAGTACGATTTTATTATTGATATTGATCGAACAGAGAAAGAGAGAGACAGAGATAGAGATAGATAGAGAGGAAGAGAGAGAGAGAGAGAGAGAGAGAGAGAGAGAGAGAGAAAGAGAGAAAGCATTTTTCTTTAAGATTTTTAAATCGATTCTTGCGAGACTGACAAGTAGGAAAGGAATGGGGGCGGGTTGAAAGTCTTGTTTAATAAGAGTGACGAGAGAAGGTTTGCTTGTTTCCTGGACTTCAGGGCACAGTGAAAATGACACATATGCTTTCGTATATAGGTTTTGTACATCCTACGAAATAAACGAGACAGACAGATAGATAGATAGATAGAAAGAAAGATAGTGAGGAGAGAGAAGGAGAGAAAGAGAGAGATAGAGAGAGAGACAGAAAGAGAGAGATATATAGGCAGATAAGTGAATACATAGAGACAGAGAGAAATAGAGAAAGAGAAATAGTAAGAGAGAGAGAGAGAGAGAGAGGGAGATAGAGAGAGAGGGAGAGAGAGAGACACACACAACAATGATACGCAATGTCGCAGTTGATTTGCTTTCTACCTTCGAATACACTCACACACAAATCT
Source organism: Vespa crabro (assembly GCF_910589235.1). Taxonomy (NCBI): domain Eukaryota; kingdom Metazoa; phylum Arthropoda; class Insecta; order Hymenoptera; family Vespidae; genus Vespa; species Vespa crabro. Next base: position 6,426,078 of record NC_060956.1, on the reverse strand, counting down.
CTTCCACCAATCAGCGTGCTTACATGAAGTTCACTAGATGGAAAAAGAGAAACAAAGAGATATCACACGTTAGATGATGCTCCACGTGAGCAACTCTCATTTTGATTCGTATTAACAATTATTAATGATATATATGGATCTCTCTTTTTTAATATGGATACTCACGAATGATAAATTAACATTTGATCGAAATCTTTCGGAGTCGATCGACAGATATATAGATTTATATCACCTTATAATAATGATAAGAGATCCATTAAAAAGAAAAAAGAAAAAAAATAGAATACCTTTCTTCCGACGTTTATGATTGTTGCTAATGAGAAGCAAAGCACGATGGACATTATCTTATGAAGCGTTTTTTTTCGAGCAAATTTAATGAAATGTGAAGGAAAAGTGATAGCAATATAAAAAAAAAAAAGAAAAAAGAAAGAATAAAGAATTCGATTTTTGTATGTAATGTAACCTTTCGAGGCAACAATAAAAATATTTTGCTTTAAAAAAATCGTCGTTATTTACATCGTGCAAACATAATTGTCTTACGTATGTATGTACTGACGTTTACTTCTCTCAAACTTTCAATCAAAATATAGATCGACAGAGAGATAATATATGTATATGTATATTCATTGTTACGTTTGATTTCGCCATGTATTATTATTAATATTATTATCATTGTCATCATTGTCATTATTTATCATCATCATCATCATCATAATCGTTATCATTATTATAATTATAATTATAATTATTATTATTATTATTATTATTATTATTATTATTATTATTATTATTATTATTATTATTATCATCATCATTATTGTAAGACGTGCGAAAGAGTTAAATAAGCCAACGAATGGTAAGTATGTAAGGTGCAGTTAAAGAGTAAGCGTTATGCATGATATGAAGAAAGAATATGTTAATTTTGGGAATAGGGATAAGCCGAAGGAGATATGAATGATATGAATGTGTATGTGTGTGCGCGCGCGTCTGTTTCGATGTGTGTGCACGAACGAATGCAAGATAAGGGAATACGAGCGGACGTTGAATGATCTCTGTTCAAAAGGAAGACTTATCGTCTATTCACATATTTTAGTTAAATCTCAGTTCAATAGATTGTTCCAACTTCGTAATTTATATTACAGGAATTGCGTATGACTGAGAAATCGATAAGAGAATTTGACAATGAGAATGAATGAAAATATATAATAATATGAATTTGATAGATTTTAATTTTACATTAAATAACGTTAATTTTAATCATAGAACAATCGGAACGTAGATCGTATTGAAATATATGAATCGACCTTTAATCAACATCAAATATATTTCGATTTTTCGCGACCTAAAAACATTAAAAAAAAAAGAAAAGAAAATTATTCTCTTTAACTATAATTTATTGAACCGCGGGAACATAATAAAGTGCATGTAGTATACGTATTTCAATATATTTATATTTGATTATATTTGATTTTGCAGACGAAACTCACATTGCCTCCTAGTTACATTTGGCACGTTACACAAACATATACATACATTTGTATATATATGTGTGTGTGTATGTGTATATGTACCATTTATAGGAACGAGACAGATTCAAGCATTAGCTCGATCAATTGAAATAAGGTATTGTAATTATTTTCATATTTGGAGATCACATGACGCACACTCTTTTACGATTCAAATCAAGTGCTCGGAGATTAAATTTTTTAAGTTCTTTTTATCTTCAAAAGACAAAAAAAAGAGAAAATAAGACAAAAGTTTCTATACATTGGATACGTCAATCCAAGTATAGAAATTTATAATTTATGATACTTGAAAAGAGTTACTTCACGAGCACTAAATTAGTCGTTCGATATATCAATGACAAAGAACACTGAAATACCACCAACATATATGTTTTATCACCGACACACATTACATATATACACACATATATATATATATAATGTATAAGTATATATATGTATATATGTATATATATATATATATACATATATATATATATATATATATATATATATATATATATATATATATATGTGCGTTTGTGTGTGGACAGTTATAGTGGCAATGTTATAGCGTTGATCGTAATGTATATATAAGGAATACTTACCAACTATAATGATCAATATAATGAGTGCGATGACGCCCATGATGATCATCATCTGTTGAAAAAGAAAATATCATAAAATTAATCTTGTCATTTAATAATAAATAACGATGAAAACAAATTTTCAAATGAAAAAAAAAAAATAAATGAATAAATGAAAAAGACGATCAAAGAAAAATATTGAATTACCTTTAAATTTTGTAGCCAGAACTTCCTTTTCAGTTTTCCCGCTTGTTGTTCAAATTGTGACGCTCCTTGCTGAAGTGCGTCTGCAAAATAGAAAAGAAAAGTAGGGATCGATAATATCGATACTAAGAAAACATTATGGCCTCAGTGGTTTCCTTGAATGGAACGGAACGATTAGTACGGTCCAAAAGTATAGTAAACGATTTGTTTGGCCAGGCTGCACGCGGTGCGATGAAACGAATTATCGAAGCCGGTCAGCCGGTACCTAACTCGAAATTAGCATCGATTCCAGAGAATAACGTCACGATAATCGATATATCGGCGCGTGCGGTTAAATAGGAACCGCGCGCACATGCACAAACATCTTGATTATAGTTAGATAAAAAAAATTTGATTTTTACCAATATGAAAACATATAAATTATTATATTATAGTTTTGTATGGATTATAATTTCATCTAGAAAATTTTGAATAGGTATATATTTGCAAAACTTTGAAAGAACAATTTGACTGAAATACCCTAAATGTACATATATAGAGATTTTAAGGATTAACATAAGGGATTTAATTAATTGAATCACAGAAAGAATGTGATTCTTCATTTTCAAAAATATTGGGAAAAAATTGTTTTCCATCGAAGTATATATTTGATATAATGAAATGATATCTTCCTGTATTATTATATTTATATGTACTTATATAGAAATTCCAAGGATTAGCTTTAGGGATTTTGTTGAAACAGAGAAAGTTTAATGATAAGTGAGCAACTTACCTGCTCGATCATCAAGCTCGGAAAGCTTTTGATCACGTTCAAGGACCTTCTCAACATTCGTCTTCATAATGTCGACGACCTCGTCTACCTGCGCCTGCGTCGCCTGCAGTCGCTTTTGCGAGGCGATCTGCTGAGGCGTCCTAGGACCACCGACAATTCCATCGGTTCCTGCACCTGCACCCGCGCCAGCACCCGCGGCATCCGGCGCCAGACCGCCTTCGGTGGCCCTGAAAAATGTTATTTATCGTGTGTCTATCTATTTATCCTGCCATCTACCTATTTATTTATCCTACCATCTATCTATTTATTTATCTTACCAGCCATCTATCTATCTATCTATTTACAATTTACAAAATCGTTTCCATCCATTCATTTATCTTATCCATCAATTTATTTACATTTTACAAAATTGTTTTTATCTATTCATCCATCTATCCATTTATCTATCTATCTCTCCTATCGATTTATTTATCTATTTATCTGTGTATCTATTTGCATTTTATAAAATTGTTTCTATCTATTTATCTATCCATTTATTTATTTGTGTATCTCCATTCACAATCTATATATCTCCATTCACATTTTACAAAATTATTTCTATCTATTTATTTATCCATTTGTCTATTTATCTATTTCTATATATATTTTACAAAATTCTTTACATTCATTCATTTATCTATCTATCTACCTATTTTTCTTATCTATTTATTTATCTATGTATCTATATATCCGTTTGTATTTTACAACATTGTTTCTCTATCTATTCACATATAAAAATTGTATTTATGAATTCATCCATCCATTTATCTATCTATCTATTTACGTTTTACAAAATTCTGACTTATGGTGTGTTAAATTTTAATTGCATCATAACAGATATATTTAATCACTTATAATTATTATTAATATACTTAATATATGTAATACACTTCGTTAAATATATTTACATAAGCAGTTGTTATTTTTATATAAAATTATAGGATTTTAATAATTTAAAATTGTTAACTATTATTTCACAATCAAAATTCATTGTATTACATCATAAAATGTTGTATATTTCATAGTCAATTTTTCTTTTTCTGAACATAGGTAATATAGCAAGATTCAATAATTTTGTCAAACTGTTTTAGTCAGGCCATATTGGCACCATCTTAACGTTATATTCAAAAGGTCGAAGTTCGCGACACGGTTTCTACATCAAAAAAGAAAATAATAATCCGATCTTACTTGCAAATATTATTTATTAATGTCAAAACCCGAAGGTATTTGTAAAAGCTTTCTTGTTTTCCATTTTGATAAACACGCGATAGATCGGATAAATTGTTTCATTGTTACGATGAACTTGTTAATTAAAATTTTTGAAAGATACCACTACGGTTTCCGACGGCAAGTCATCTATTTTCGAAGTGTTTTCTTTTATAGGGTTTTTCTTTTTTTTTCACCGTAACGTTTGACCTTTTACACACGACAAGACCTTTTCTCAAATACCTGCCGGCGATGTTAATTTCATTATCCTAGAGTTTATGTTGAGATAATGATCGTACCGTGCATATTACGCTCTCGACGACAAAGCTGTTAGGTTTCTGTTTTCATTGTGTTAGGGTGAATATTTAACTTTCTCTTGAATAGAAAAAAAAATACCATTTGGGAAAATGATTAATTAAATAAAAATTTCGATAATTTCGAATTACTGATCAATCCATACTTACAATAACGGATCAAAATTGAACACATTAATACACTTTTGAAAACATACGTAGCTATACGTATTTGTAATATACGTAGCTAATTAAATATTTCATGAAAATCAATTGTATCTATGTACAATTTGTAAATATCATTTTCTTTTTATTTTTCATATCGTCTATTATCATAAATACGTTATACTTGTTTTTGTACCCAATGTTTATTCAATAATTAATAATATTATTATATTATACAGTAATATTAATTAATATTACTGTAAACAAAAATAAAATTATTACTGTAAACATTCTTCGTGCCATAATTTCGTACTAATCTTTTACAATAATCTAGATTGATTTTATCCAATTCTTCGAATTTTTATCGAATTTTTATCAAATTCTTCCTGTACTCTGATCCAGAGATTATCATTGTAATCATAACAATATCATTTTTATATTGTAAGTTTTATTTCCTTTTTTTCTTTCTTTTCCCTTTTTTTTCTTTCTTTTTGATTAATGAACATCTTAATTAATTTTAAGCTAAGGAAACATGAACAATTCGAAGAGAACGACGACTAAACGAAGACGTACTTATACATCGATAGATTAAAAAACGTTCAGAGTGGTTTTATTTTTGGTGACCAATCGAAGAACTAAGTGGCAACAGCCGCCGATCGATCATCGAGTATACATATATTCGAGTATGCTAGAAAGAGAAAGAGAAAGAAAAAGAAAAAGAAAGAGAGAGAGAGAGAAAACATGACCAAAAAGTTAATCATATTTCTTACTGTATATCCGTAAACAGGATAGACATTTAATAAGATTAACGTGACATGTAAGTACGTCAACGAAGAACTAGCAGTGAGAAAAAGTACAACAAAAATAGATCTATAGTAATGTAAAAAAAAACAACACGAAAGTTCGATAATCGTATTAATATATTGATCGCGTTGCTACTCTTAGGTATAAAAGTTATTCGATTAGATACAAAGTTATTCGATTAGAATAAATGTAATTGAAGGATAGAAAAAAAAAGAAAATATCTTATTCGTTCATTTTTTTATCAACGGAAAAAAAAGAAAAAGAAAAGAAAAAGAAGAAAAAACGAAGAAATAATAATTATTACAATTTTTTTTGGTTGTATAATATTAATTATAAATTGTATTAATATTGATCAATTAAGAGTATTAAATTACATTATTAATTAATATATATATATATATGTATATATTGTAATCGAAGGACATATTATTTATAGTAACAAAAAACGAGCATAAGTTTCTTCGTAAAAAAAAAGAATAGGTAACTTTTCAATGACGAAACGTTCCTACGATATCGTTTACTCCCACTCATAGCGTTTATATATGTACAATACATACATATATACATACATACATACATATATTACATTCGAGGCACATATTTCTTTTTCACGATCCAGTCGTAGGACATTGCTGTTAAATGCGCGTTCATCATCGATTTATCTAAATATAGAAACATCGGCTAGGAGTATAGACGGGTCTACGAGGATCGATTCGCTTTTCTTTTTAGTTGTTTGTTTTTCTTAGAGTCTTCTCCATTTTTTTGTTGTCTTTTTTTATTTATTCATTTAATTATTATATATTTTGTTTTGTTCTAATTTTTTACTAGATGATGACTTTAACGTAATCCCTATGAACTACGATGATATTATTATTTTTTAATTTTAAATCTGTTCCATATTAAAATAAAATAAATAACGTCGACATACAAAGATCGATCGATTCTTTGTATGACGTTTGTACCGATAGAATATTTCGAAGATATTATTAGAAGAAGATCGTTACTCTAATCTTATTTTTCGTTAAAAGACAATGTCGAAGAGGATCTAACGGTAAGGGTAAGAAAAGAAAGTAGCCTTTTCGTCTTTAAGATGACGTACTTCATGGTTGAGACGGTAAAAGTGGTTCGAGCTTGAGACCGTGCAGTCTATTGGAAATTCCATTAACGTGCTGCGGATGGATCTCTCGTATGTGAGTGGATCGATTGCTATACGACAACGAAGGCCACGAAAATAAAGAGAACGTTTTCTCATTGCATTTTAGGTTTATTCGTTTATCGAAATTTAGATAGAGTTCAAAACAGTGTCATAATATGAAAGATCGATTTGAAGTGTCGCTTAAAGAAAGAATGAAGACAAATAATGTGGATGAAGATATAAAGACAATGAACAAGGAGAGAGAAAGAAAGAAAGAGAAAGAGAGAGAGAGAGAGAGAGAGAGAGAGAGAAGGAGAGAGAGAAAGAAGAAAATGTTCTCGAAGAAGCTACAGTCTTAGAATTGATGAGAAAGTCTTATCGAAAGGCTTCCAATCAGATTCTCGTCAGCAAGAATCGATCGAAAGTTCTGACCAACTAAATGCGTCATCACTGAGAAGGGATGTCAAATAACGATTGTTTCTCTCTGCAATAGAACTACTTTTCTCCTTTTCTCTTTTTTATTTTTTTCTTTTAACTTTTTTTTCTTCTTTTGGACAATGGCATCAACTTATGTAGATATAAAACGAAGAATTTCTCTTTATATATCTCTTATATATCACTCATTTCGTTTTCACCAACTTGTCCTAGTAAAAGAGTTTCCACGTAAATCATTCTTTAAAACAATTCCATTCGTTTTGACGTAGATACGTACATATATATATATATATACACACACGCACACACACATATATATATATATATATATATGTGCGTGTGTGGTATACGTAGCCAATGAGTAATTAAAGGCTAGGAACGAAGAATGAACCAATTAAGGGGAAACCAACTAGTTTTAGTACGATGGGCGTCGTACGTGTTAAAAACGCGTTCGAACGTTCAAACAAACGAAATAAACTTTTTCTTTTTTCTTTTTTTTTTCTTTTTCTTTAATTTTCTTTTTTTATTAATTTTTTAATATCGATAATTACTCACATATTCGTTCTCTTTCGCTCCTGTCCTTTTCTCTACTTCTCACGGCCTATTCTCGAGCCTTTGCGCCACCCCGTCGTCGGACGTCGAGCCCGTAGATTTCGCGAGCGACTCTGCCAGTGGCGGACTAGATAACCGTGGTATTGATAAAATTTCCAAGCACAGACAGACACACCGTTCTCTCTCTCTCTCTCTCCCTCTCTCTCTCTTTCTTACTCTCTTTCTCTCGATATATATCGAACTGGGCTCGAAACGACATCTCGAATCGACTGTTCGATTCCCTTTCCTTTTTCGTTAGTCCTTACCCCTCTGTGTCCTCTTATCCCTCAATGTGCTTCCCTTAAATTCGAACAAATGTTTTTCAATATATCAACGAAAATTTCGTTTTTTCAGTAATATCATAATAAAACCATATATTTCGCGTGTTATCGATTAAGGTGATACGATTTTTTAATCAACAATTTGTTTCTTGTACTATCTTATACAATGAAGAAATTTGAAATTTCCGCGTAAAATCAGAGAATCGATGGTTAATGTTCGATAGAATCAAATATCGCGTTAAAGTACGACATACTGCGCAGGCGCAACGTAATATGCAGTCAATAAAGGCCGCCCCCGTCGTATCAACCCCCATGCGCGAACACACCCCGCTGGGGTATAATGCAGGTACGTAATAGAGTTCGTCTCAAGCCCTGTATCTTTTCTCTTACTATACGATAATGATTTATAAGAAATTTTTCTTTCCTTTCGTTTATGTGCATCATCTTTTGTGAAATTAAACGATGTAAAAAAGATTTTTATTTTGGAATTGATTTCGATAAACGACAGAATAGATTACTTTCATATTATTCGTTTTCTTTTTTTTTTTTGTTATATAAAATACTAGTATGTCATTGTAATATATTTAATTTTTTTTACAGATTTTTAAGTTTTCATATTGTATGAAACATACAAATTTTTCTGTATATATTTTGTAATATAATTTAATATTTAATATTTTCTTTCATATTTTATAATATACGAATTTGATATATATATATATATATATATATATATATATATATATATATATGTTTCTTTTATTATCATAAAACGAAATAAATTTAGATTTTTATTAAGATACTGTAACATATACAATAATAAAAATGGATAAATTTTTATGAAAAAATTAACGATGATTTGATAGAATAAAATAATTATTTCTTTTTTTTTTACGATTAAAGATTAAAGATTAAAGATTAAAGATGTCAGTAGAATTAGTGATCTACTTTCGTACGGTCCTGATCAAGAATGCGATGTCTTTATGCGCAGGATCAACCGCAAGATCTTCTATTTATGCACTTGTCGTGATTTTCGTCGCGAAGTCACTATCGAGTTCTACGTAGAACTTTGATACATACTAGTGCCTACGTGATTGTTAACAAAAATAAATCAATCATGGATGCGTATAACGGTGAGTAATTTTTAATTTATCTTTTTTTCTTAATTAATTTAAAAAATGATAAATTTTTACAATATATACATATATATTTATATGTATATGTATATTTACTCTTTATATTTTTCAAAGAATCTTATTTCGTATATATTTTATTACAAATACTCGATTTAGGTACTTCGATTTGATTTTCTTTGATTTTTAACGATGAACTTAGATTTTACATTATTTATTAATTTTTGATAAATAAGAGAAAAAATAAAATTATTAAAAAATATATTGTATATACATAGGAAAAGATAATTTCATTATTAGTTTAGTATGTTTCTATCGATCGCATTTAGATTTTTTTAACTAGATTTAAGAACTGTCAACGCCACCTGTCGTCATTTATCTGAAGTTATTTGCCTTTGTAAGATGGTACCAGTTGCGTTACGTTTTACATGTTTGCAATTTTAAAAACAGTCGGTAATAATATGAAAAAAAAATTCATAGAGATAATAATGCGTACAAATTTATACATATATACATATTTATAATTATACAGTACTATCTTGTTTCCTTTATATAATGTATTTCTTCTAAATTTTTCTTTTTTTTATTTTTTTGTACGTTCTGTTACGACAACGTTTATCTTTTTTTAATAACGCAAACATTGTGCGTTATATCTTTATCATTAGTATCACGCCATCTTACATTTTATGTGTCATACTATTGTAAACCATACTCGTCGTTGACGTAAATTTGTGGAATTTTTCGTAGCCGGGTATAATTGCGTGTGTTTTTTTGTCTTTTTTTTTTCTTTACGTTGATTTCTAGCATTTATAATACGTGTAAGTATATATGTATATAAAAACAATAATAATTAATATCGTTTGAAAAAGTTTTGGCATTTGAAATTGTTTTTATAAAGTTCATCGTTTGACACGACAAACGGAAATACTTATTTGGGCAAAGTATATTAATATGGTGCGAATACCCGTTTACCTGCTACATCTGTTTTCTTTTAGATTGTTTTTACGATAAAGTAATATAGCAATATTTCAATCGTTCATTAGCAAATATGTACTTGGTAGATAGGTTATGGGCGTTGTTCTTGCAAATTAATGTAAATTATTTCACCTTCAACGATTAAGTATTACATAAACTGTGACATTCTCAATGAGATACGAATTGTTTTTAGATTTCTCATAGATATAATAATCTAATATCATAATATTCACAAAATTATATAGTAAGATTTTATTCATAAAGCATTTTTTCTTTCTTTAATTTCATCCATCTTAGAAATATGGATGGAGTCGGGAATTCTACAGAAGTTGAAATTGGTGGACCACGGAATATGCAGCAGGCAGCATCTAGCAAAAAGCTGCAGCAAACACAAGCTGAGATTAACGAAGTGGTGGGAATAATGAAAGTTAATGTAGAGAGAGTATTGGAGAGAGATCAAAAATTGTCAGAGCTTGAAAATCGAGCTGATGCATTACAACAAGGTGCTACACAGTTTGAACAACAAGCTGGTAAACTTAAAAGAAAATATTGGTGGAAAAACCTTAAGATGATGATCATCATTGGTATTATATGTGTTGTGATCTTGATCATTATTATATGTGAGTATAGCATTATTTTATTACTATAAAACACGATTTCTTTTTGACTTAAATAATCTTTCCATCTTTCATCATTTGTGTCATTAATAGACTCAGCTGTACCGAATTCTTCAGAATCAGAACATTCTAATACATCTGAAGGCTCATAATGTTGTTTAAGGGTAACATAACTTATCATATTTGTCGAATATCCGAATATTTGAATTATACTATTAATGAAGTTTATCTGACAAGAATATGTACAGGTTATAATGATAGAACAAATTTCAATGTAAATCTAATGTATGAACTGGTTTATAACACAATTCAGGGATAAAAATGATACACATATTTTTGAGACTTAATCTATATGATCGCACAAATTGTATATTAAATACAGTATTAATATGGGTGGCCTTTTTAAAAATAATATCAATGTTAAAAGATACTGAAGTGTTTTATGTCGTTGCAATGCTTATTGTATGTTTATCGAGGATATATAATATATAATGTTTATACTCTTTTGATGTGACTCTTATATACGTTTTGTATACCTATAATCTTATCCTTTATATCGTAAAGAAGTTTCTTAATATACGATGACTGTTTCATTTGAGACATTTGTATGCACAACTATATGCATATAAAATGTTAATTTAAAAGTACAATACGAATTATTAATTATAATATTTTACATGTACACTTTGTAGATAATATTCGTACATACAACGTAATACTTTCAAGGTCCAAAAAGTAATTACCAACAGTTTGGCCTCAATCGTTAAAAATGTCACGTAGTAGACGAAATTAGTGCCTTCGACGAACATTTAGCGTCTCGCTACTTCTGTCGAATAAAAATATCTCAACAGTCGAATCTTTTTGTTAGGATATTTGTTCAGAGTCAAATCAATAATGTTAAAGTATAGTGTAAATGTAAACGAGGAATTTAACGATCAAATGAAAATAGTCAAGAATCTGCAAAAAAAAAAGAAAGAAAAAAAAAGATAATAATTCAAGGAGGGGAACACCGTAGGAAAGCGTTAACCATTAAAATAAACTCGATGAAAAATTCCGATGTGGCTAAAAAAAGAAAAGAAAAAAAAAATGAAAGAAAAAGGCAATGCGGTTCATAAGAATGACAAATATTTATCTAAGATATTAGCTAGATCACATGACGTTAAAATAATCGATTAAAGTCTCGTGTCATGTGAGATAATAATTGCGAAAAAGAGATATCGTTTACTTGTTCGTTCTATCGTTAAATAGTTTTCATTCAAAATATATAAAAGATCGTAGACGGTGGTGTTAGTAAGCAAAAAGAAAATTCACGGAATGAATTTTAAAAACGTGTCTTAAAATCAATCATCAATGATTGTTTTTTCTATTGAAACAAAGTTAATTAGACGGAAACGATTGTACATTGTCCGATGATATTCGAAGAAAAACGTATCGTCAATTAGCCGCAGTTATCCGTACGCTGTGCGTTCGAGGATTTTGATTTTCCCGCAAAAAACTTCAGTAGAAATCTCAGCCGCCCACATTCATACATATACCTATCTATCAGTCGGCTCGCGACCGTCCGGCCGGACAGTCAGATGCGGCACGCGAGCCGTGTCGCGGCGTCTATACGTATTTTCCGCATCTATTTTTCTTTTTTATTCTTGTTTGTACTCATTATAAATCGTGATCTCGATAACGATATTTTAGAAGCGTCTTAAAATTACCGGCAAGTAAATAATAAGAAGTTTCGTATTTATTATCCGAATCTGAATTCGCGTTGTAGTAAACGAGTAAACGAATACCAGCACGATTCTCTCTATCTCTATCTCTTTCTTTCACCCTTTCGACGGGTTCTTTCAGCATCGTTTTTTTCTTCTTTTTCTAAAAGATCGACCGGTTATTTCATTCAACCGATCGAAGGTTATACCTAAGCTCTCTTTCTTCTACCCCCGGGTCCTTAATTTTTCTAAGCTTCTGCGAATTTTTTTATACATTATACGCATATATATGATATATTATAATATATATATATATATATATTATATGTATGCGTATATATAATATATATTGCATAATATATTAAATATTATATTATATATTGTATATTATATATTATATATTATATACTATATACATATATACATATATATATATGTATGTATACGTGTAAAAAAAAAAATATATATATATATATATATATATATATATATATATATATATATATATGTCGTCAAAAACTTGTGATTTACTTTTATTATTATTATAAAAACCTAGTTATCCTTTGTTATTTGTTATTAGCATGAGTCATAGTTTTGATTAATTAGACGTTTTCTTTTTTTTTTTTTATTCTAAACTTTTATTATAACGTAAACAATCATTGAGATAGGAAAATATTAATCAAATTTGTACAATATTATAATATTATATTTACGTATGCAGGTAGAAAAAATTATGTTATTCGTCCTTGTGATGATAAACAATAAATTCTAACTTTGATTCATTCGAATTGATATCAAAGTGATGAAATAAACGAAAGAATATATACACACACTTACACACATACCAAGGCAATATAGTAACGACCGATACCACCAGATAGTGCTGCTTATTCGTAAATTCGAAACTAGTCTCTTACGTTCGGGGTTCAGTAACGCAGAATAATTGGCGAGAGAAAGAAAGAAAGAAAGATAGGAAGAAAGAAATAAAGAATAATATATTTTTTCGTCGGAATCGAGTTGTTATTTCTGATCGGTTTTATTTTTTTTTAATAGAGAGAGAGAAAGATCGTGATTGAAAACATTCGAATGTTATTGTTTGGGTCGTCGAGACACGCGTCGTTTTGATGACAGTAACATTAGAACGAATTATTAAACGTCACTGTGTGTTTTCTGTGAATTTTTTCGTAAATCCATTTTCTTGTGTACTTTGTTATAAGGAAGAGAGTTTATCGTTAAATAGAAAAGTCGTGAGATTTCAACAGGTTTCGAAATGAGATCGTACGGAAGCACAAGAGCGATTTTTCGAAAGCTTTTAATATCATCCTCCGAATCGATAAGGTCAACATTATTCTTTTTTTTTCTTCTTCTTCTTCTTCTTTTTCTTCTTCCTTTTTTCTTTTAACACAAAACGCAAGTGTTCACATATTTCTTATCTTTTTTTTTTTATTTTTTTTGCATATTGAAAAAAAAATCTTGATACTTTCGTAGAATTTACGATATATTGATGGTATATATTAGCAAAAAATTTTTTTTTTTAATATGTAGAACGCGAGTGTTTAAAAAATTTTTGTTTTGTTTCTTTTTGCTTTTTTTTGGTTCTTTACATATATTTACAGATTTTTTTTTAATACGTTCATAGAATTAAAATATTGAAGATATATTTGCTAATTGGTAGAACATTTTATTCTTTTTTAATGAGTAAAACGCGCGCGTTTAAAAATTTTTATTGTTGTTTTAAATTTTTATATATTTACATAATATATTTACATAATTGATATGTCGAAAATACGCTCGCTGATCGGAAGAACATTTTATTTTTTTCGATACATAGAACGTGAGTCTTTAAAAATATCTTTTTGTTTTAATTTGCTCTGTATATATGCATATATATAAATATTTTATATTTACAGATTTTCTTAAATGCATTAGTAGATTTAAAACATTGCAAGTACATATATTTAGTAATCGATAAAACATTTCTTTTTTTCTTTCTTTTTTTTTTTGTAAGACGTAGAATGCGACTGTTCACAAATTTCTTATCTTATTTTTTTCTTTTCCGAGTCAACAACTTTTCTTTAATACATTCGTATAATTGATATTTTGAAAATATATTTGTTAGTTGATAAAAAATGTACTCTGTCTCTCTTTCTCTCTCTCTCTCTCTCTCTCTCTCTCTGTCTTCTTTTGGAAAAAATAAACGTTATCGTCACCGAGAATGAATTATTTGAATGAATCTATTGATTAATTTATTAACGTCATTGCTTTCGAAAAGTTCAGATCGTCTGGAAAGTTCTCTCTTTCGGTTTGTTTACCGGTAAAACCAATCGACTCCGTTATCGGATAGATTCAATCGTGAACGTTAATATTTTTTATTCTTTAGATACGTTAAAGCGCGGTAGAAAAAAAGGATTGTCGAAGGGTAAAATAGAAATAATAGAGGGTAAATAAATAAATAACTTTTACTACGCGAAACAGTTAATATCGTCTTGTTAATGACAGCAATTTTATATATATATATATATATATATATATATATATATATATATGTATAATATAATATAATATATTCGCGAATTAATTAATATCGAGAGGTTATGCATTAACTCTTTATAATGGCATGTAACTTCAAAGTCACATAATTAAGTACATATACTCAATAATACATATATATATATATATATATATATATATATATATATATATATATCTATATTTAAAAAATTTTATTTCATTTTATCATTATAAAATTATTTATTCGTTTACGAAGTTTTTAATGTTTTCTTAAGTTTAAATTATACTCTTAATGTAATGTAATATATTAGTATATTATAATATTGATAGCGAGAATATATAATAATAATAATAATAATAAAATAATAATAGTAAAAATAATAATAATAAATAATAATAAATAATAGTAATAGAAATTTGAAAGAAAAAAGGAAAGAAAACTTGGAAGTGATTATCGTGAAGAGTTCATCATCGATGAGATTTCAAAAGATAAAAGAAAGAAAAAGAGAGAAATAGACCCGTTTCAGACAATCATTAATAGCATAGCCGTGTGTTTAAGTGAAGTGACGACCTAACCCAACCTAATCTCCATCTATTCCTCTCTCTCTCTCTCTCTCTCTCTCTCTTTCTCTCTCTCTCTCTCTTTTTCTAATTTCTTCGTCACCGTTTACCTGAATTTTTTGAATACCGCGCGTTTCTTCAGCGGGGTAACAATTCAAGATGGCGTCCTCGGAAATAAGAGAAAACGACGAATATGGACTTGGATATCAGAACACTTTGGTGAGTCTCTTTTATTTTCATTATTATTATTATCATCGTTAATTGTCATTATTTTCGATCATTCAAATATAACCAATTAATACTGAGAGATTTATTATCGAGTTAATTATAACAAAAAAACAAAAAAGAAAAAAATAAAGAACAAAATTTATATGAAATAAGTAAAAAATTTAACTTTAAAAGTTTAGCAAGTAAAACTTTAAGGAACGTGTCGAATCTATAAGTACGAATAATTCATACATGTATCACTCATGTACACGGGTTTTATCATATTATCAACGATATTTTTTTGCTTTATTATTTTCGATTATTTAAATAGAACCGGTTAAATCTGAGAGACTTATTTTATCGATTTAATCATTTAAAAAAAAAAAAAAAAGAAAATGTAAAACAAGGTAAAATATTTAAGTATCAGACAGATCGAATCGATAAGAGCAGGTTCCAAAGGTAATTCGATATGTCGATATGTTTGTGGCGTGTGTGTGTGTATATGTGTACGCATGTATTTACACGAATCATATTACATTATAAACAATATTTTTTAATATCATACTTGCAGATTTATCTTTCGAAGGAAATCTTTAAGATAAGTTTTAATACAATCGAAGCAAATAAATTTATAGAAATAATCAAAATGAACGATTTAACATCTTCTTCTTTTTTTTTTCCTTTTTTGTTCTTTTTTTCCCTTCGACGACTCGTATGAGAATATGTATAACCTATGATATTCGAGCTTAGAACAATGCGAGCTGAGAAACGCGCCAAAAGTGACGGCAAGGGTTGCAAACCTATTTTCATGTTTATTATTAGCTTAAGCAGACTCTTAGGCGTAAATAGAGTCTCCTCATAGAGAGTAAGAGAGAGAGAGGGAGAGACAGAAAGAGAGAGAGAGAGAGAGAGAAAGAGAAAGAGAGTAGACTTCGTATGCAGACAATGACGACGAGTTTTAACTTTCTCGCGTGATTTTTCTTATTCTTCACAATTAAAATTATTAATCGAGTCGAATCGATACTTACCCCTTTTTTCTTGATAAAAATATTCCTTATTTTAAATTACTCATTATTTTTATTTCAATTCGATATATATGTACGATATATTCGATTTTGAATTTTTTATTTATAGATCTCTTTTTTTCTCTCTCTCTCTCTCTCTCTTTCTTTTTTTTTCTCTCTCTTCCTATTCAGATATTTCAAATGTCATGGCAGCTGAATTAAGATGCATAAACGCATCTTGGCGAGACACATTTTATCTTTGTATTTAGCTACAATTCATTTGGTACTGCTGCTCTTGCAGTTTCTGTGGCTTTTTATTATTTGCTGTTTGCTGTTTGGTGTTACTGCTGTTAGTACATAATGTAATTTTTGAGTTTGCCAAAATCCCGGGCCGGAGATTTCACAGAGAATTTCTTAACTAAAGTCATAACTAAATTCTAAAACAATGTGAGATTTATATTCGTTAAGAGACGAGGTTTATAATTCATCTTTTATTCGCCGTGTTAACGGTACTATAATAATTGTCTTCGAGAAACAGATAAATCATGTGTACACTAAAAGATATTGTTAGTTTTATCTTTAACACATCTTTATATTTTCTTATCGATATCATTTGATCTAAATTTTCGATTATCGAAAAAAATTAACGATCGAATAATACTAATTGAAAAAATCTATTTTTCTTTTTTTTTTTTTTCATAATAATACTTTCTCTCTCTCTCTCTCTCTCTATCTCTCTCTTTGTCGAAAATGTAAAAATTTTTTTAATATAACAGTCCTTTTCCTTTTTTTCTTTCTTTCTTTTTTATTTTTCTTTATATCGTTCTTCTTTTTTCCTACACTATTCGCACTTCCTCCTTCATTCGTTTTTTACATACGACAGGTATAAAGTTGAGATAACATCAAGCATTTCATGACGTAATAACTTGTTAACGTCGATTAACGCTCTATCGTTGTCTACTTTAAACTTCTTATCGATAGATAATACATATATACCTACCATTAATCATCTTATATCTTCACAATGTCAAGCTTAAATCGATTATTTTTTTTCTTCAATGATTATTTCTGATCGATTATAGACTAATTGTAAGTACTTAAGTATTAAAAATTTTTACGATTTTTATAAGATTTTCTCTTCTTCTCCATTTTTCTTTTTTTTTTTGATAATGATGATAATTCATAAATATGATCTTTTTAAAACGATGACATGATTTCTCCGAATTATCTATCGTGAGAATATTTGCGTTATTCCTCTTTGCACATAAATATATTATATAATATAATATTATATGTAGATAAATGTAGATATTTATAAGAATCTGATATATGAATGTGGGAATCGTATTAACGATTACGTTTGTTAATTAATCAAATTATCATGTCGGTTGAACGATTTCGATCATAGAAAAAACGATACTCGCACTCTTATATTCAGTAACATTGCCCCGTCTTTTTTTTCGCCTTGACTTCCCGAACTTTCTTATTCAGTCTATTAATATATTTATTTATCTAATTTATTTATCAATTCTTTTTTTATTTTTATTGATATAAAAGATCAATACTGAAATTGATACAAGATAAGTTCTATATTTTAAGTGAAATTATACTCTGACATTTCTTGGGTTTCATTCAACAATATATGAAATTTTAAAGAGATTAAAAATTTACATTTTTATTTATTTATATTTATTTATTTATTTATTTATTTATTATAGGTTTTATTTTCTTCATACGAAAAAGAGACTCATTCTATAAATTCTTCGATTTAATAAACTTATTTAAACCATTAAGAAATATTTAATTGCTATGGAATTTGTTATAAAAACTTATAGTTCATAAAATATTACAAATTAATATATATAAATTTTTATAATGTTATTAAAGTATATAAAATTGTAATTTATAATATATATTTATATATAGAAAAATATAGTGTCTATATTATATTCAATATTTATATTGAAAATATATATTATCGTATATAAGATATACCAGAAGAAAAAAAAATAAAGACGAAAGATTCATTGCTTATCGAGAGTTGCGATAATATGTTTCTCATTTGTGGTAGATCGGTAGAATATTTGCTAGTGATATTACAGAAAGAGTCTTTCGATGATAATGAGAATCGAGGTCGAATAAAAAAGGGAAGGAGACAAAGAGAGAGAGAGAGAGAGAAAGATAGGAGAGAGAGAAAGAGAGAGAAAAAAAGATAGAAAGAGAGAGAGAGAGAAAGAGAGAGAGAGGGAGAGAGAGAGAGAGGAGAAGGAGAAGAAGAGATCATTGCCGATTGGAAATTTGGAATTATAACAAGAAGAAACGGTGAAAAAGAAGGAAAAAATGATGATAATTTGTTTTATCCCATTTACTCCATTTAATTCGCCATTTATGTAAATGAAAAATTAAAAAAAAGGACAATAATGATTGATTTTTATTCATTTTTATTTATGTACTTTATCAAATTAACTCGATCGTAATTTGCCTCTCGCTTTGTCGTCAATGAGGACACGTTGTACATACATGTTTATATATATATATATATATATACATATACACACAAATAAGAATCTATTACACAAATGATTTATGCTTATCGACTTCTATTCGAGTTAATCGAAGCGATAGATCGAGAAGGTGTTTTTAACTTATACATGTATGTACATGTACGTATATACCATATGAAAAATATCATAGATCGTAAGAAGATACGCAAATATTTATTCGTTAGTTTTAATGATATTCAAACGTTACCATTGCCATATGTACGTAATATCTACATTGTATATTCACGTATGTATATATATATATATATATATATATATATATATATATATATATATATATTTACTATATTCACTTACTTATATATTTAATTCCTTTTTTTTCAATTTCTTCTTTTTCTTTTTTTACCATTACTATTACCTTAGACTATGAAATTTAAGTATATAAATTTATAAACTCATTATAGCGTATAAATTTATAATTTATAGTATATAGACTTTAAGCGCTATGGGAATTAATTAATTACAATAATAATTAATTATTAGTTTATTAAATCGAAAGCGGTAACGATTTTTATTAATAATGATTCTCGAAAAATCTATGATAAAATTTGTAGAAATGTTTTTTTTTTTATTTTTCTTTAATTCGTATGAAGAAAATAATAAAGTTTATGAACAAAAATTCGCTATCTTTTCTATAAGAAATCGTTGATTTCTCCTTATACAGAAATTTGACAAAAATTAACATTTTAGATTATTACACCCGATGTAGTTTATTTGTTGTACTGGTCAAACCAATCAGTTTTGTAAGAAATATGCATGCGAGATAACGGTATAGAAACGCCACCTAATCCATGTAAATGTTCTCTTTTTTTTCTTTTTTTTTCTTTCTTTTTTATTCACCACATACTTAAATATCATGTATTTTGTACGTTTGTATGTGTGTGTGTGTACATGTGCGTGCGAACGTTCAAGGATTCTCCTGGTGTACTTGGTCGATTATGTCATTTCTTGAGAGTTCGAACGACTAAGTACTTATTATTATGTAGCCAAATGTAGGAAAAATCGAAAGAAAAAAAGGAGAAGAAAAAATGAAAATCAATAAAAAAATATATCGCGTCTAATTCACGTACGTAAGTTTTGGAAAATTGAGTCGAATGTGTGAATCAATTTTGAATATGGCGCCCACTTGAGCGTTACCATCCAGGCCGTCCAACAGAAAATTTCAAGCGAGCACTGTCGACAACAATAAGAAAAAAAAATAAACGTTGTGTTGGGACACGATCAAGACGACAACGACGACAACTCGTTTACGATAGATCGATCGATCTTATCGTCTTATCATTTATGTCGTATTTCCTATTGTTTGTGATACGTTTAAATACTTTTGAAGACTTTCAAGGAAGATAAAGAGATCGAGAAAATAAAAAAATGGTGTGCTTTCAAGATATATCGAAAGTATCAGTTAAAATTTAAGTGATAAGTTACGTAATTTTAATGTGTTATCCGACATAGGAAGCAAGAAAAGCGGCAAATTTAAATTTTACGTATTATAGTGATATATGATCGTAAGGTCTGCTAATATTGAACTCATGGAAGTCTAATAATAAAACAGAGATAAAAAAAGAAAAAGGAAGGAATGAAGAGAAAAATAAAAATCAATGGGATTAATTCGACCAAACAAGTAAATTAGTCTGACGAAGAATATTTATTTCTTGTTATTAAATTGGTAGATATTTTTTCTTTTTTGGAAGAAATAATGTTGTGTCATTCGTCGTAGCGTTTCGATAAGACCCGAACGATAACCCGAGATCTTTGAAATAAAAATTCAGTGAGTGGGCCGTATGGACCGATCCAATATTGCCGCATAACTTTTAAATTTAATTTTCTGATTTCTTTTTTAACAAATATACCGTTTTGAAAAGTAAAGTAATAAAGTTTATTTAATCGATAAATACGTTGAAGTGAGATAATAAAGTTTGAAAGTCGAGAGATTTGAATATTTCATCTTGTATTGATTTGATTCAAACGAGAGAAAGTTGAATCGGGAAGATAGGATTAGAGAAAACAAGGAAAGAACTAAAAAAAAGAAAAAAAGAAAAAGAAGAAAATGATCATCTGTAATCGTGCTAGCTCGTTTATCAGAATTTGTTGCATATCAAGAATGCGGTATAGAGTATTACAAATTCCGAGAAGAAAAGAAGACATTGTTGGTGTTGTTCTTGCCACAAGAAATATGACGTCTAATTGCGATACGAGTGATATGGTTATACCAAAGGAAGAGGTAGTCAGATTCATCGAGGAATGTCTGTGCAAGGTGGGAACACTCAAGGAAGACGCTCACGTCGTAGCATGTCATTTAATGACGTCTGATTATCGTGGTCACTTCAGTCATGGTATGAACAGAATGCAGATGTACGTGAACGACATTAAAAATAAAATCATCGATCCTGTTGCCAAACCAAATATCGTACAAGACTTTAAGGTTCACAACAATTTTTATTACGAAACATTGGTATTCTTGCTTTCAAAGTTATCAAATTTTATTGTTGTTTTCTAGAATTATTTTTTTTTTTATTTCTTTTCCTTTCTTCTTTTTTTTTCCTATTCTTTCTTTTTCTTTGTATATTTTTTTTTCGGGTCATTCTCTTTATTCTCAAAAATAATATTTACATTTTATACATATGAACGTATTCATTGTATCGTAAATAATCAAAAAATAATTATTTTTATTATGATCTTTCAATTATTGTCATTAATAATTCGTTTTCTTCTTCGATTTATATAGATCTAAATGTATCGCGTTCAACATTGACGTATTATATTAACAAGCGATAAGAAAGAGAGAGAGAGAGAGAGAGAGAGAAAAGGGGGGAGGGAGAAAGGACGTCATCTGTCTCACGACAATAAGATTCGTTGCCGACTCGTAAATCTTAAATCCATCTTTCCTTTACTACGTCTAATTAACGATCGAGCGTGCTTGTCTCTTGTATATGCCGTGCTTTGTGCATAATAAATGAACGAGCATGTGTTAACATTCTTGCGTCATCGGCAACATCATTAACGAGTCGACGATCAAATATCGTAATTCGTGTCGAAAGTAAATATTCGAGATATTCTCTCTCTCTCTCTCTCTCTCTTTCTATGTATAAATATATATATATATATATATATATATATATATATATATATATTATAAAATATTATTATATTTCCATCTATATATTGCAGAAAATGATTTGTTAAATTTGAAGACTTTAAAAGCATAGAGACCATTTGTGAAATGAAGAAAAACTAGAAAAAGATAAATCTTCTTATAAAGGTCGACTAAACTTTTTTGCAGGCGATAGCTTTGGTCGATGGACAAAATGGTTTGGGTCAGATAATCGGCAAGTATTGCATGGAATTAGCAATAAAAAAAGCTAAGGAATATGGAATTGGTATGGTATCAGCACGAGGATCAAATCATTTTGGTATTTGTGCTTATTACACATTGATGGCTATGGAACAAAATCTGATAGGTTTCAATTGTACCAATACGAGTCCTTTAATGGCACCAACACGTAGTAAAAAAGCTGGTTTGGGAACAAATCCTATGTCGTTAGGAATGCCTGCGGAAAATGGAGACGAATTTCTTTTGGACATAGCGACCACCGCTGTGGCACTAGGAAAAATCGAATTGGCCTTGAGAAAGAATGAACCGATACCCCCTGGTTGGGCACTCGACAATCAGGGTAAAATTACAACAAACTCTAGTGATGCCTACAATGCGACTCTATTGATGCCTTTGGGCGGTGAAGAACGATTTTCGGGTTATAAAGGTTACGGTCTTGCCACAATGGTCGAAGTTCTTTGTGGTATTCTTTCTGGTAGCAATTTTGGACCTAATATTCGTTCTTGGAAAAAAAGTGACAAAATTGCTAATCTGGGACATTGTTTTATGGCTATCGATCCTGATGCTTTTTGTTGTGGTTCTAAAGAGAGATTGTCAGTTTTGCTTTGTCAACTTCGTGAACTTCCAAAGTCCGGTGAATTATCTGTTCTCGTAGCTGGTGATGTAGAGAGATCTGCCATGGCGAAAGTCGACAAAGAAGGTGGAATAACATATCATCCGAATCAAATAAAAGACTCTGCTAAATTTGCTGAACTGATGAATGTCTCGCCGATGAAACTTATACCGAAAATGTCCAATTAGATCGAAAGAATTAAAAACTTAATAGAAAACGTTTGATCAAAATTTATTGATTATTATTACAAACTTTTAATTGTTCTTTAATACTGTTGTTCTTACTACAAAAAAAAAACATGATATTCGATTATTTCAAAGAAATATATTTTTCTATTATATGCAATTTTTTCTATTTATATACAATTTTTAATGATCTCGTTTCATGAATAATTTCCTGAACTAGAATCTTCTTCGTTGAATAATAAATAATACTTCTAAAATATAGTAGTCTATTATGGCATAACAATCGACCGCATACTTTTTAAATAAGTCCAACATTATTATTATTTAAAATTGATGGGGGTTACGGTCAATCGTTACAAATTAACCAATAACTGAACTGTTTACACTATGAACAGTTTAATCATTCTTTTATACAAAAATAATCATTATATTTGTATCTATAATATATTTTTATAATCATTTAGAATACATGTATATATATATATATTTTTTTTTTTTGTTTTAACAATAAAAATCCTTTTTATTTCGCCGCTTATTCGAATATGTGTATCCATTTGTTTGATTTTTCTGTATCGTAAAATGAATACAACAGGTTGATTAGGATTACGAAAGAAATCTTGATGACAGTTTTCACGCTTTCATTTTTACGACTTTTTGCACGAATAGTGTTTATCTTGTTTATCTTCCGGATAAACATTTATTGCGTGTATCAATCTAATGATTTTATGAAAAAATTAGGTTTTAATGTACGATGACATAAGAAATGTGCGGTTTAGTCATGGACACGATAACGATCATGCACACGATCACGATCACGATCACGATCACGATCACGATCATGATCACGGATTCAATCAACAGTGGTCGATGATGACGGTGATCGCGCAACTGCTAAATGACCTTGATTATCGACTCGTCCGCGATTCCATCCGCGTTTTACTTTCATTCTCTATTAATCAATCCGTCGATCGGTACGCGAGTATCAAAGAAATATGCCTACATCTCGTTAGATTGTTTCACGTTCGACCAGTTTTTTTAATGGCGTCTCGCATTTCGTGGCAAACTTAGCTCATTTCAAACTTAGCTAATTGCATCCATTGTGACGAACAATAAAAATTATATTTTTTTCTTTTATCTAGATAATAAAGTAGACGAGATAAAGAAGAGAGATTAATCCTCTGTAATTTGTAAAAGACTTAGTTTCTATCTAAGAAGCAAATATTATATAATATAAAATTTACACCTTAAATTATACTAACTACATTAGTATAATTTAACAATAACAAAGTATAATACAATATACATATATATATAAAGTATTATATTGTAATTATTACTTAGTATAATTATATTTAGTAGGTATACTATAATTAATAATACCTAAAGATACTTAATATAATTCTATTATATAGTATAATATTTAAAAAATATATAATTATATTATATAATATATTTATTATTATAATATAATTATAATATATATCAAGAGATATCTATATGTATACATTAAATATTATTAAAATTAATAAAAATAAGAATAAAATACAATCGAAATTCTTTTTTTCATAATTAAGAACATAATAGGCTGGTGTATCTAGGGAATTCGATATCACAAAGAGAGAGGAAAAGGCAGAGAGAGAAAGACGACAATCTATCTCAGAATATTTTCAAGTTCCATCAGAGACTGGTAAACAAGGTTATCGTCTTGGAGACTTCCAGACACGACGTCTCGGACGATTTCTCGCTATCATTTTATACAAGTATGTTTCGGTAACCTAATCATTGAAATTAAACATCGATGGAACGTCTTTAAGTTTCTCTTTATATATATACATATAGGTATTATTACTGAGTAAAGCTCTAACTGAGCAAAAGTTCATGGGTGAACACTGAGCAATTTATATTCTATTCCATGGAATGACGACATGGAATAGATTAACTTGTATCTGTATATGTCACGTTCAAGAAGCGCTTTGGAATTTCACACTTTCTATATTGCCTTGGAGAAAGGATTGCAAATGAAAGCAAAAGAAGAAAAATTATTGGAAAGGATGAAAAATCTTAACTTACGTTTATTTCATTTTATTCTCGCGAAATCAATTTTTACTTCATATCCTAAGATGTTTCATAGTTTTTATTATTTAATTGTGTTAATATATTTTGGTATAATGTAAATTATATTAAATATAAATTATTTATATATATATATATATATATATATGCTGTAATAAAAAATTATATTATACTATACTAAAATATTAGTATACAAAATTATAAAATATTTTAATGTAATATATATAATATAATTTTAGTATACTATAATTATATTATATTTTTTATACTAAGTATTAAACTTATTATGTTAATGTAATGTAATATATAACTGTATTATTAAAATTATATAGTATACAATATAATGTATTATACAATATATTTAGTATAATATAATTATACCGTTATAAATAATACTATTGTATTATGACATTATATAACTTTTGTGTAGGTACAAAAAGCAACATTGAAATATACCTAATATGTTAAACGATGAATTTAAATTGCTACTTTATGATTGTTGTCTTTAGAATAGAAAACAAAGCATAAAAAGAAAATAATAGTTTCAGTCTCATTTACCGTCAACTTCGTTGGAAATTGTAAATCAAAACGTAAAGCATGTGTGACGGAATATGTTCTATACTTGTAGCAAAGAAAAAGAGAAAATTAGTGTCACTTTACTCGTTCTACGTATTCTTCATTTATCCGGTCACACTTGTTCATTGTTTGAGAAGAAAAAAAAAGATCTTTTTATTTTGTCCGTTGTTATATACGAGTGAGAATCTATTAGACATCGTATATGTAGCTTTTTTAATTTAAGAATACTTTACTAAATCTCTGCGGTGTATTCGAATAAGGATTTATGGAAAGACATTTTTCAACGTATAGATAATTTCATTTAAATTATTCGAAAGAGAGAGAGAGAGAGATAAAAATAGTCAGAAAGATAGATAGATAGATAGATAGATAGATAGATAGATAGATAGATAAATAGATAGATAGATAAATAGAGAGAGAAAGAGAGAGAGAGAGACAAAGAAAGACGAAGGCGAAGAATAAATTAATGAGTAAGAATGAAACAGAGCCAGATGTTTTTCTTTAAATAATATCTACTGCGAGAGAATATGTATACATATGTTACGAATAGGCGCGTGCACGAGGTCGAAAAGTTATCGACAAGCTTTGTTTGTTGGCATATTATCGACCACCCGGAGAAGACGTGCTTCCTACATATCATATTTTTTTTCTTTTTTTTTAGAGAGAGAGAGAAAGAAAGAGAAAGAGAGAGAGAGAGAGAGAAAAATAGGACGATAATAGGAAGGACATCTCGTATATATAAACTTTTAAACATTTTATGCTGTCTCGTTATTTATTACATTTGAATGTATAATTTCATTAATGTTATTTTAATGCAAACAAATAATATGATATAAACAAATTTGTCATTTAATACGAGGGATTTACGTACATTAATTACATCTATTTTTATTGAAATTCATTATATTAAAAAGTGCAAATTTTTTTTTTGTATTGCTACTAATTGCAATTATTAATTATTTCCGTATAATTAGATCATAATCAATATTAATTCTTAGAACATAAATTGGTGAGAAAAAATAAAAAAAAAGAAAAGAGAGAAAGAGAGAGAGAAAATATGATTTTTCCAAATTCAAATATGAAATATGTACGTATATGAATTTTTACGAGTTCCATAAATCTATTTGATCGTCAACAAAGGAAAAAGATACATACATGATAGGATAGTAAATATTCTGAGACGTAAAAATCACAGCAGGGTGCATCATCGTCGACAAGCTAAACAGGAAGGAAGACACAGTAATTGAACAAACGATCCTATCCAAAATGCGATTGCATGCACTGTTGACGCATTCGACTCGGGGTACTAATTCATTGCCGCTTCATGTGACTGACATTAACTAATTCAATGGTCTAATACATCGGTGGTGTAGGGTCATGGAACTCATGGGACCGATTCTTGGTCTTTTATTCGTTCGTAGGCAAGTATCGCGAGTATCGCAAGTCTCGTATTAGTTAATAATAATAAAAATTGTACAATTTCTTTTAATAATTTATAGTATCTTTGTAAACGTCGATCGTTGATTCATATGACACCACCTTGTGTACTCATAAAAAGCGTCATTTCAACAATGAGTAGTGAGTCATATATGTATGTATGTATGTACGTATCTTCTTCGGACGGACGTCATCGTTGTAACATCGTTAAACTCTAGGGATCAAGGAAACATTATTATTTCTCTAAAGAACATTCTTATGGGAAAGTTAAAATATTTCGAGAAATCGATTTATCAAGATGTAAGAGGAAGAAAAATAAGGAAAAATATTGTTGACTCTAATTCGAAGCGATTCTCAAGTATATTGTTCGTAAAAAAATCATTCTAAACAAAGGCGGTAGATTCTAATTAAGATTCTAATCCAATATCCCCATCCCAATTGTTCTTTTCTCTTTGTTATTATCCGACTGTGCTGGATATAAATTTTGAAAATTTGCGTTGTCGGTAACCTTTTTCGTATGCATTATCTCAAGCAACGCTATCTTAACACCATTTTGCTTGCTCCATGAAGAAACACAAGTCGACAAACTCAAATAAGTAAATTTATAACTCATTACGGCCCCGCGCGACTAACAATAACTCTGCCCGGAATTTCTTACCAGTTCGTTAGAAGAAGCAATTTGCTTCTTCGCAATCAGTTGTTTTTTAATCGGCCAACCGTGATCCTACGATCCAACTCGTGAGCTTCTTGCCATCGGGTTTAGCGATTTTACATAGTTGGAGGTACGTACACATACGTAAATTTGGATTTTTCGATTATTCCGAAAGAAAAAATATTTTTGTAAACAAATAATTGAAAGTTTCACCAAAATCGATTGACGTAAACGTTGTAAGTGATATTTTTTTTTTTTAATATCAAATTGATTCATAAATATAATAAAAGTGCCATTTTGAATGATGAAACATTCATTTATGAATAAATATAATATATTACAATCAAAATTTTTGTCTTAAACATTTTTCACATTTTATAAATTTATTATATATACGATATAAAAAATTCATTAAAATAAATTTATTATCTATAATATTATTTAAAAATCGATTAAACAAATATAATATCTTATAATAAAAATTTCTAATTCGATCATAACTATTAAAGTTCATTAATAAATTGATTAAATTCTTCGCTTGAATCGATTCCATAATTATATATGATTTTATATCTCGTAAAACAAAATAGAATATTCATAAAATCAATTCGAACAAAATTTCATTTTCGGTTTCAATTTATACAGTTAACACGGTTAAACGAAGATATACATATATATGAATTTATCTTTGAAAAAATGTGAAGAAAATTGGAGATAGAGAGAGATCGATTAGTGCGGAATGATCTCGGCAAAGTGATCTCTTGGTATACGCACGTGCTCGGGAAGACTGGACCCATTTAAGACGGACACTCATCGCATTACGCGTTAATTTCAAACGATATGATAACCGGTGACTTTGAAGGCAACATCCTACGAGAGCCCTCGGCCTCTCGGGAAGTGTTCAATTGCTGCGTGTATGGCTTTCGTACAGTCGGCACTAGAAACCTTACGTACACCAAACGATAATATAATACATATATTCTACCTTCGATAAATATATACCATATACCAATGTATTATTATTATTATTATTATTCCTTTTTTTTTTGTTTTTCCATCAACGTTAAAAAACGCATCAGCGTAAAACTTGTCCATCATTGAACACCGTTAAACGAAGCACCGTTCGACCTATTAAATCACTATAGAAAAAGATTCATCATATGAAGTTGGTTGCTATATGGCGACCCTCGGTCAAGTTAATGAGTCCACGGCAGGTCACTTAACGACCGCCAATTTCTTGAGGTAATCGCCGGAAGAGATAAAAGAACTTCGCTGGACTAGCAAAATAAGATACATCTATATGCTGAACAATAAAAAAAACAGAAATTGTAAAAAAGAAATAAACTGAAACAATATTTTCGAATATCTCGATCACTTATATTTACGTGAGATAACGTTATTGAGGATGATGTAAAAAGAAGGAGAGAAAAAAGGAAAAAGAACAAGATAGAGAAAAAATTGTTCAAAATTTTTCAACGATTTTTTCTCATATAAATCAATTCTCTTCCGCGATAAGATCACAGAGGTGTTCGCTAACACAATGGATAATTTGAATTGGCCATAGTAGGGGAAATTATTTGCACACATAGTACTATGTATAAGCGTGTTTGTGTGCATGTGTGTGTGTGTGTGTGTGTGTATCTGCATGCTACGAGTTGTACAAGACGACGACGACGACGACGGGGATGGCAGAGTGAGGCTGATGAGTTCGTAAATTGGAGCAGCCTAGGTCCTTCTCTCGCTCTCTCTCTTCTCGTCGTCAGTGTGTGACTCACTGACGCTTCGCGTTAGATCGTCTGCCGTGAGGTCGATCTCTGAACGGTTTGCCATTACTTTCTTTCTTTTTCTTTTTCTCATTCTCATTCTCTCATTATCTATCATTTTCTCTCTCTATCTCTCTATTTCTCTCTCCATCTCCCTCTCTCTCCCCCCTTTTTCTCTTTCTCTCTCACTCTCTTTTTCTCTCTTTCATTCTCTTTCTATCTCTATCTTTTTATCATGTCGACAAGTGGTTTTCATAAGAGACAAAAAAAAGTGTGATCCTCATAACAATTGTGAAAGAGAAAGAGAGAGAGAAAGACAGAGAGAGAAAGAGAGAGAGAGAGAGAAAGAGAGAGAGAGAGAGAGAGTAAGAGAATAAAGAAATAAGTGTAAGCAAGAGAAAAAAAATATTTTGATTAGGAATGAAATAATATGAAGAAAGGAAAGAGTGAAAGAAAAAATGAAAAAAATATAGAAATATAGTCGATTATTCTCGCATGACTTTTGCAAGGTTCTCTTCCTACGTACTAGCTCCGATCACACGTCCGAATCGTTCTCCGACCGGATGCCGATCGTTATTCCTTTCGTGAGAGTAAATCGTATCTATCGTGTCGTTGTTTAAAAAAAAAAAAAAGAAAAAAGAAAAAAAATTAATTCTTTCAACAAGCTACTAAGCGATATTTTCGATTGATATCTATATTGCATAATTAACTCTTATAATTGTTCTAAAATTTGTTTCGAATCTTTACGAATTTATCGATAGAATGCATAGATCAAATATTGGATTCAAAAATTATATATTCATTCTCTCTCTCTCTCTCTCTCTCTCTCTCTCTCTCTCTCTCTTTCTTTTTCTTTTTCTTTCTTCCTTTCTTTTTCTTTTTTTTCTCTTGTTCAAAATGTGAGATTTCAGAATCGAATTTTTTTAATGATAGATTATAATGCGCTAAAGCCGTTACCTAAGTTTCGATTGAAACGAAATCGAAATCGTAATATACTGGTTAACAATGGCGAATCAAACAACGAAGAAGGAACTCTTGGAGGAGAGCCTGCATCATCATCATCCGGAGGGCAATGAGGAAGAGGTTGACAAAGAGTGGGAGGAATTTACGAGACTGATGGCCAAGTTGAAGGAAAATCGGCGAAATAGGCCGCATAGGTAGTGATCAATCGTTTAATTTTATTTTGCATGGGATACCGTTGTTAAAAAATTTTTTATTATAGGATAAAAATTTTTTATTTGTCAATTATCTATTAAACATCGTTTCATTCTAATAGATCATTTGTAAAATATTTTATTTCATATTTCTAGATTATATCTGTAAAACATTGTTATTTCATAATCTGTAAAAATATTGAATTTTCAATTGGTAGATTATCTATAATACATGGAATATTAGATTCGTAAATTATCCATAAAATATTTTCGTAAATCATTTTTTCGTAAATTTCGTAAATAAAATTCTTTTCGTAAATCATTTATAAGACATTGAATTCCCTATTCATAGATAATTTGTAAAACATTGAATTTTCAATTGATAAATTATCTATAAAACGTTGGAATCTTTTATTTAGTAGATTTATCTGTGAAACATTGAATCTTCTATTCGTAAGAAATTTATTTAAACATGTTTTCTTTTCAATTTTTTTCTTTTTCTTTTCGTGTATCTCCTCTTATAATTTCTTACAAAATATTGAGAAAAATCTTTTTATCAGACCTTCACAAGCCTTCTACCCGTGTCCTCTACCAAGTCCTGAAGAGGAGCAACAGGATTTCGATCCCTTCGACTATATAAACACGATTGTAAGACATGATTTATCTGTTTCTCACAAATCTCATCGCCAGCATGAAGGAATGTTTGAAAAGGCACAAAGAATGTAATAATATTTGCTTTGGACAAACATTGCGAAAGTTTTTTTCCCCTCTTAGCAAAATAGTGGAATGTGAAAGAAAAAAGAAAAAGTTGGAAATTACGAGGAAAAATCGCCACTTTCGGATCTTCTCTCTTTTCTTCTTTAGAGAAATTTCTAGACTATGATTTCGTTTCGTTAGACACTAGGTAACTTCCTTGGGGGAGGATGAAAACGAACGATGCCAATGAACGCCAGTCTGTTTTATAATTAAATCGTCATTGTTGCCGCTAGACGAATTGCAGACGAGCGATCTTTGCTTGCCAACGAGAACAATACTCATCTTTTTTTCATTTTCTCCTTTATATATTTTTATAATTTTTACATAAATCTATTGATCAATTTCTTTGATATCTTCATTTGTATCAAAATTTTCTACAAAAATTTTTTTCTTTTCCGACTAAGTTCTACAATAACAATGAAAATTATTCAAAATATTACAAATGATTGTTCGATAAAAAATATTGATGAAAATTAAAATTATATATATATATATTTTTATATGCATATGTATATGTATATATAATTTTAATTTTCATTAATATTTTTTATATATATATTTTATATATATATATATATATATATATATATATGCATATAAAAAACAAGAACAAAATATATCTCGTTAATTTGAGATTGGACAATAGTTAAAATTTGGAATAAGGATGATGAATTATGATTGGTCCAGGAGATTTTCCACGGTCCATAAAGCGACAAGCGGCACGATGGTCAAAGTGGCACGACCTTTGAACGATCGCCAAGTGAACGAGGCTGCATTTGAAATAAACGTACCGCGAGATATATGTATGTCGTCACGTGACTCGATTTTAGATGCACCGCGTGATTCGCGTGAAACAATCTTCGTGAACGACACGTTTAGATTATAAGCTCGAATTGCGTTAGATTCATTTCTCTATCTTTTTCTATCTCTACCTTTCTCATTTCTTTTTATTTTTTCTTTTTTAATTCGATTTGATTTGATTATTTTTTATCTATGCAAATCACGAAAATGTCACACATGTCAATCACAAAATTTACACGCATCCACGAAATCGGTACTTTTAACTCTCTATAATATCATGTAATTTCGATTTTTAAAATTTTATTTTATCCTTTTATCACAAAATTATTATATTATAATTAATTCATCATGAGAAAATCAATATTTGTTAATTATATCAATTATATTTATACTATATTTATTTCATATTATATAATTTTTTGTTAATTAACTGTATTATTTCATTTATTTTATTTTATAATATCTGACTAACTATAATTATATTATTATGAGACAATTTATATTATAAATTTTACATAATATAATTGTTCATTTAGACAACTATTTTATTTAAAAATTAGCTAATTAAAATTATTTGATACAATTATATTAATGTATGAATTATATTATAAATTTCGCGTTAATATAATTTTTGTTGGATACGAAAAAAAATAAAAAAAGGAACAAAATTGAGTTATAGAGGGTTAATTAATCATATGGCGTTTTTCGTACTAAATGAATAAATTTTATCTACGATCGTAAAGTTTGGAGCGCAGTTAGAGTTTGCAGACTAGTCAACCTTGTCTAGAGAATATCATCGACCTTGCAACTTTAACGCATTGTAAGCGCGCGCGCACGTGCGGTGTCTGATCTTTCTAATAAATTTCAAAAGATTTTGCAAGCTTATGGGGCATGCGTGATCAGTATAAAACATATCATTTCATTTAGGATAGGAAAATATAATAAATCATTGTATTTTGTATATGCATTTTGGTATACTCGCATGAGCTTAGCTTTTTTTTTTATTAGCCTAATTTTATAAACCAAACCTTTTTTTTTATATTTAATAATTTATACAATCCGAAACTTATAGTATAACTTCAATTTGATGTTGAAATTTTATTATATTTGTATTACAAGAATCATATTTTGCAAGTTAATGTATAAAATTTTTTTCAAATATTTATAAATGCGCACCATATAACTCAAACTTATTATTAGCAAACGTTATATAAAAATATATTATATAAAAAGATTACACGTAAAAATTCTACTTAACAAATATTATATTATGTAAATATATACAATATTATATTGTTTAAGAAGTAGATAATATTCATTAAGCTATTATAAATATATTATATAAAAATATTATATAAAATATTTATACGGAAAATTAATAATCAGCAAAAATATTAACCTTCGAATGTAAACTAACAATAAATTTCGTGATAAAAAAAATTTGTCAAAATACGAATACATATAAAATACGAATACAAAATTACATGACGTCATGGAGGGTTAAAAACCAATCAGATTAATTTGAAATTCCTTTTTATTTTCACTTCTTGAGAGATGACAATGATCACTAAATATAATATAAGTTTTCTAAAAATTTGGTATAAGTTATGTAACATCAAATGTGGTATAGATGACAATCTGTAGAATAAGATTTGAAGGGTGGAGAAGGGAAGGGGAAGGATGTTACCTCGAAATTTATTTCTGTAGGTTTTCGAGAAAAGAGGACGCCAGGGTTCCATTACATCTTAATGGAACTTTATTCGCGTGAACGCGCCAATGGCTTGTATCGCTAATCGGTTAGGCCTAATTACTAAAATTGGATTAGAGGCCGATTGCCCAGTAGGACAACGACGACGCTTGATGTTAGGTGTTATCGAAAATTCTATGATTCCGCATATGGATAGACTTATAAATCGTAGTCCTTTTATTTTTTAACAATTTTTTTATAAGCGATCAATTAAATCATTTTTATTACTTTTGCGATCACTACATTATATATAATGCAAATGATTACTTTTACTGATAAATCCAATTCTTTTCTTTTAAAGGATTTTTTTAACCGATCAATTAAACAATTTGTATTCTTTTCGTAATCATACTACATATATATACGATATATATATATATATATATATATATATATATTTATTTATTTATTTATTTATTATATATCAAATGAGAGTTTATAAATATGATATAAACATTAAAAATGACTGACAACAAATTCGAAGGATGTAATGGTAAACAAGAGACAAATAAATAAATGGTTAGTTAGGTAGATAGGTAAATATATAGATGTTTATTAGAATGTTAGGCAACGTACGATAGACCGTTTTAGCTACCCAATTGAAAATGCAATGAGACTAGAAGGAGATCAGAGAAAAAAAGAAAAAGAAAAAAGATACAACGAGAAAAAGAAAATGAAAAAGAATAAGAGAAAGATTCGTACAAAGTATGAATTGATTATTGGCGGAGTCTATCGAAAGAGAATAAAATCATTGTAAACAATAGGGATACGCCCTTTAACGTTGCACATTATAGAAATCGCTAAAAATAAGAATTTCGAGCGCGTTGCCAATTTTCAACAAATATCTTGGTAGTGGAGGTCCGATGAAGAAAACGTCGTCGTCGTCGTATTCGTCGTCCGCAGTTTTCCTCGGCATGCAAATAAGTGTGGACGGTAAATTTGTTTTCTGATGAAGGAAAAATTACAGAACAAGAGAGGACAAATAAAAGAAAATACAAAAAAAAAATTGTGTGCGTTCGAAGGAAGGAAAGGAGAAGTAAATTTTTTTTTTTCGAAGGAAATGATCACCGTTTATGAAGAAGGAAGATTATTGATAAGGAATCGACAAGGATATGTGGAATCAATTATGAGACCGGGTTTAATTTTATTTGATAATAATGATCGATGAAGAAAATTAAGAAAAAAATTTATAGTGAAGATCTACAAAAAGAAGGATACATTTCTAACGGGGGAAGGAGAAAAAACGAGAACATGCGTTTTATAGGATTATCATCGTAGTGCGACTTTGAGTGTTATGTGTCATTTATCCGTCTATCATCTTCTATTCCTATATTTCTCTCTCTCTCTCTCTTTGTCTCTCTCTTTCTATTTCTCATTCTGCCGTGATTGCCAAGAGCAAGGAACAATAAGGATAGGCCGCTAAACCTACGGAGAATCACTACGAGTCTGCCAAAAATAACAAACTGATTTAACTGACTTGCCAAATTTGAAGGAACATTCTTCGCCGAGATACGTATCAGAGGTGTTGTCTCTCAATATAATCGTTTTCTTATCTACCTGTTATATCTATCTAGAACAAATTTTTTTTAAGAGTCAACGATTAATGATATATCAAACATTTTGATAACGAAAACGATCGATCGGTTAAAAAAGGCAAAGGAAAAAAAGGATGTGCGATTTATCGACGAAAAGTATCAAGCAAAAGTTGGAAAACTGGAAAAGTTCGTCGTCGGTGACTTGACGATTTTAATTAATCGAAGTCGTCCCATCTTTTTTAAATCTCTTGGGAGAATATTATCAGCTTTCATGCCGGCCGTTCTCCTTAATAGGGCATACTTTGTCTGTAATGATGACTACATTGTGAGTGTAAGCTTGTTGCTTACTCATAAAAATTTCGTACTTATCTAATATCATTCTAACAATAAATTTTTTTTTGTTTGCTTTCTTCTATATATTTTTTGGATCTTGTACACGGGTGTATATTTCGTCTTATATTGGTATGTATATATATATATATATATATATATATATATATATATATATATATGTATATACCAATATA
Organism: Vespa crabro; assembly: GCF_910589235.1. Classification (NCBI taxonomy): domain Eukaryota; kingdom Metazoa; phylum Arthropoda; class Insecta; order Hymenoptera; family Vespidae; genus Vespa; species Vespa crabro. The sequence goes on along the minus strand of NC_060956.1, from coordinate 6,389,639 downwards.
TATATATATATATATGTATATGTATATATAAAACTTCGTTTATACTATCCAATATCTAATGATGATTTATTATATCCTCCATCTGTTTAGATGACTAATTTTTAGCTATGAGTGCGTCTAATTTTAAATGTTCTTTGCATCATCCATTCCAGTTGTCGTCATCGTTATCATCTTTACTATTATCATCATCATCATCATCATCATCATCATCATCATCATGATCGTCATTGTCATTATAATCATCAATGATAATATCGATAATAATATTAAGTTTCATAATTTATATTAAACATAAACTCAAATGTATTTTGATCGTCATCTCTAATGAACCGCACAAAATTCTAAACGATAACGATGTTTCTTATCATAAATGATAGGTTATATGTTTAACGTAGGATAAATGATAATATATCGCTTAAAATTATATATCGCTCGTTGTTATCTCAGCGTCCGTTTAATTTTGGAATAGATAATCGAGAAACCTCTCTATGGGATCATCGATCGTATAAATGTGTAATAGTTGAATACTTTCTATCATATGTTTGAGGCACATATAACATAATATAAGTGTGCAAAACGTTTCAAATCGCAACATCGACAAATTTAATAGAAAATTTTATTTTAATCCGAAATCTCTAAATTCGTTTAAAATTTATACTCGATACTTATTCGATCGTTATTTAAATTTTTTTCTTTTTCTATGATCAATTTCGAAGCGATAAAAATGCAAAAAAGGTGAAAAAAGTGATCGTATCGTAGACGATGATCGAGATCTCTCGGTTAATAAGCGAAAATTAAAGATAACTAATATTTGTTGTTTCGATATATCGTGATCTTAATTATTAGATAGATCTCAGCGGATTAGATAAAAATTTGTTAGATCAAAAAATATTTGGTAAATCGAAATCAAATAGGTATATGGATGAAATTTGTCGACAGTTCCGCGCCGAATTTGCAACGGAACACAATCGGTTCGTTTGTCAATCAATAATAATAATTTTCTTTTTTTTTCTTTTTTTTTTTACTCATGTTTATATTTAAAGATATAAACAGAGTAAACGTGCATGTTAGGAAATGATTGAAAGATCTATCAATGTGCTCTTAAAAAAAAACATGATTGAAAGTTAGTTTTTTTTACTTTCTTTATTTTTTGTTTGTTTTTTTTTTGTAATAATAAGCACAAAAGCTTCATTGCATTTTGTTTATCCTTTCAGTATTTTCTCGGTTATAATTTGCATGTGAAGAGAAAAATATATTGTAATGTATCTCAATTCGATATTCATTCGATTTTTATACAGATGTATGGTCGCTATACGAAGGACCTTGGTGAATACGCAAAAGAAGAGGCAAGAAGACTCAAGTATCATGATAAGGCAAGAAAGAAGTACGACAAGACGAGGGCCGAGGATCTTCGAAAATCTCGAAGAGGTCCATTGTGTAGAAAACTCTTGGCCTTGCTTGCCTTCGCTTGGAAACACACAGGAGCTAGATTGGGCGAAGATTGGGTATTCCTAGCGCTTTTGGGTGTTATCATGGCACTCATAAGTTATGCCATGGATCGTGGGATTTCAATGTGCAACAACGGTTAGTCCAATTATATCTAATATATGTATAATATTTATGTAAAGGAATATTTAAAAATTATACTCATTTTCATATATACGTATACCTAAGTATTCGCAATAATCTGTTTGTTTATTTCACCAGCTAGAATATGGCTCTATCAAGATCTGACGTCTCATCCGGCGCTTCAGTATCTCGCTTGGGTGTCATTGCCCGTTTGTCTGATTTTATTCAGTGCTGGTTTTGTACATATCGTGGCACCACAGAGTATAGGTTCTGGTATACCAGAAATGAAGACGATTTTAAGAGGTGTAGCTTTGAAGGAGTATTTAACTTTCCGGACTTTAATAGCAAAGGTCAACATTTTGCAATTTTGTTTAATATCAAGGACAAACTGTAACTGATTGATTATTAATTGTTTGTTTATGAATAGGTGATCGGTTTAACAGCCACTTTGGGCTCAGGCTTGCCACTTGGTAAGGAAGGTCCATTTGTCCATATCGCCAGCATCGTTGCGACTCTCCTATCAAAATTAGTCACCAGTTTTCAAGGCATTTATGAAAATGAAAGTAGAAATTGTGAAATGTTGGCTGCAGCCTGTGCGGTTGGTGTCGCATCATGTTTTGCGGCACCCATCGGTGGTGTCCTCTTCAGCATCGAAGTCACCACAGTTTACTTCGCAGTACGGAATTATTGGCGTGGTTTCTTCGCTGCCGTTTGTGGTGCCACGATGTTTCGACTCCTAGCTATATGGTTTCAAAGAGAAGAAACTATCACGGCCATGTTCGTCACTAATTTTACCATGGACTTCCCGTTCGATCCTTATGAACTTTTTGTGTTCGCTCTTATTGGTGTTGGAAGCGGTTTGAGTGGTGCATTCTATGTATGGTTGCATCGTCAATATGTTATATTTATGAGAAAAAATAAGAGTATGAACAGTTTCCTTCAGAAAAAGTAAGATTTAACTTTTTGAGCATTATTTGAAATTTTATAACAAATTTTTTATAGAGATTAGATAACCTTTTTTCGATTATATTTTTTTTCTAGTCGCTTTTTATATCCTGGTATCGTATCCCTTCTGGTATCATCAGTATCGTTCCCATTGGGATTAGGTCAGTTCATGGCAGGTGATTTGAATACTCACGATCAAGTATTTGGGCTTTTCACAAATTTCACGTGGACGAAGGATAACTTGGGCGTCGAAGAAAACAACATAGTCAAGCATTGGTCGACCCCATACACTGACGTCTTCATTGGTCTCCTGAGCTACGTTCTCTTCACTGTAAGTAAACAATAGTAACGTGTATTATAACTTCTATCGTTCTTTAAGAGAGCTCGTATATAAGGGAATATTATGAATGCAGTCAATAGAAAGAGTGGGATTCGATTCCAGTTCATCTTTTCCATCATAAGTTCGACAGTGCCTGTACCGTCTGGCATTTTCATCCCGGTTTTCAAAATCGGTGCAGCACTTGGAAGAACCGTTGGCGAGGCTATGGCCCTTTGGTTTCCACATGGTGTTCGATATGGTGGAATTATCACTCCCATTATACCAGGTATATAATCGTCAGATATATATTATCTGTTAACTAATATTACCTATGTATTATATTTTATCGATAAATAAATAATAGATAAATCAAAACATGAAATTTATGTGATTTATTTAGGTGGTTATGCTACTGTAGGAGCAGCTGCTTTTTCTGGTGCCGTAACACATACCATATCCGTAAGCGTTATCATTTTCGAAATGACAGGACAAATCACTCATATAGTACCAATAATGATAGCAGTTTTAATCAGTAATGCGATCGCCGCACTTTTACAACCAAGCATATACGATAGCATTATACTTATCAAAAAGTTACCTTATCTACCGGATCTTCTGCCGTCGAGTTCAGGTATGTTTTTCTATGTATTTTTATTTATTTTTTTCTTATCTTTCATTCCATATTATCCTCTTCCTATAATATATCCTTTTTGATCATATTCATAATTCATACAATTGTCTCATAAAGCATTCCCTTTGGAGTCATTAAAAAGGTAACATTATAGCTTTAATTAATTTCTTTTAATGCGTTTCTATCTAAGAAGCTTTAAAAATAATATATAACGATCCTCAGGTATGTATAATGTTTACGTCGAAGACTTCATGGTTCGTGACGTGAAATACATTTGGCACGGCATCACTTATCAAAGACTCAAAGAGATACTTAAGGAGAATCGTAAACTTCGTGGCTTTCCACTGGTAGATAATCCAGAATCAATGATACTATTGGGTTCAATTCAAAGGCTTGAATTGATCAAATTAATAGAAAAACATATTGGACGTGAAAGGAGATTACAAGTATGACACGTTTTTTATTTGTATATTCGAAGATTATTTTTAAACTTTATATAATTTTGTTATATTTTTGTCGCATATTAGGTCGCACAAAAATGGCACAAAGAAGCAGAGGAAAGAGCAAGAGAAGAGATGGAACGTCAATTGAGAGAACAAGAAAAAACAAGGAGACCTTCCAGATTTGAAGTTATCCCAGCTCCGGACATTCTTAAAATGCAAAGGCAAAGTGTTAATGATCTAACGATGTCGGCAAATAACGGTGGTGGGCCGGATCATGTAAGTCGTGTTAACCTGACGTCAGACTTTAACCGATAAGTATATTTTAGGCAAAATATATTCATTATTTACATATGAATAATTCATCGTTTATTTTAGCATACGTATCATTCACCGGTCTTCGGGACCCAACCAAAGAAATCTATTTTAAAGAAAACCAATTCCTTTACTTTGAAAGGATTTAGTCCACTAGTCAGCCCAGCTGTTACACCGTATACAACGGTTACTGGAGCAGAAAGCAGGTGAATCAATGTTATTCTTTCTTTCTTGATTATTATTTCAAGAACTTCAATTTATCATTATTAAAAGTCATTTTACTTAACAGAATACGTCTAGCCTTTGAAGCGATTTTCCGAAAATCAGCAACTTTGCAGGATGTTGATCCAGATCCAGAAATGGGTACTACTACCAGACGTGAAAGTCAAGATTGCATAGATGCTCAGGCACATCAACCTATGCTTTCTTCTAGTCCAGCTACATCGAAAAAAGTACAATTGGCAAGTATTCTTCGATAAATTGACAAGTTATATTATTTCAATACACTTTTATTATTATGTATGATTTTTTTTCAGCCAAGGGAGAGAGTAATCGATATGTCAGCTGAGGATCAGAAAAGATGGGAAGAAAGTGAGATGGCTCTCGAAGTAGACTTTTCCAGATGTCATATAGATCCAGCACCGTTCCAGCTTGTAGAAAGAACATCTTTACTAAAAGTTCATAGTCTTTTTAGCATGGTTGGTGTAAACCATGCGTATGTGACAGCTATTGGAAGGTTGGTCGGAGTAGTGGCATTAAAAGAGGTTTGTTATAAACAAGACATATGATTATTGATATAGTTTAAGAGTCATTAGAGTAAATGGTATTATTATATTTGTGTTTTTTTTTGTTCTTTTTTTTTTAGTTGAGGAAAGCTATCGAAGACGCTAATGCAGGAATTTTGCCGATGCACGCAGAATCGCATGTCGATGCGTCAAATTCCAGTTTAGTGAAGAGTGAAACTGATGGAGAAAATAAAAACGTCAGTGCAATGAACTCCGTTGTTTCGATTGAAAATGAAAAAGTTGAAAAAGTCTGAGAGAGAGAGAGAGAGAGAGAGAGAGAGACGCGAATGAACAGAAAAGTAAAGAAAGAAAAGAAAACAAAAAGGAAAAAAAAAATGAAACAACAAATGTGATAGTCACGTTGCACGCTGTTGGTAGCGTGACCTGGAAGATGCACTTGCAAGATGCGCCTCTTTTACCTGTTACCCACATTATTCTTTTTTCTTTTTTTTTTTTACGATCTTATATCTTCCTATGGTACATGTATAAGCAACAAGTTCTTCATCGCATAATGACAGTAACTTGCAAATATTCCTCTCGTACTTAAGTTTGAGGCGTACAAAACAGTTACTGATATATATATATATATCTACATATATGTATATATATGTATATATATACATATATGTATATATATATATATATATATATATATATATATATATATATATATATACATATATACATATAGAAATGAGATTCTTTAAGTATTACATACTTTGATTTGGACATTAATTTTTAATCATAATATTTTTCTAATTGAAGCATACATTACATATTCTTTAGTAATCTAAACGAACCAAATAGTTTTTGGTTTCTATGGCTTGATATCTCTAATTTGTACGTAGGGCTCGTCATATCGGAATTCTATCCAATTATCTATACATATCTATATATACATACATATAGAAATATATATATATATATATATATATATATATATATATATATATATATATATATATACATATATATATATATACTAACAAAAAATTTTGAAATGACAAATTTATTTTAATGAGTACGTTTGAAAGATCACGGTAACATATTTTTGGTCCTCTATTGATATAAGTGAATGTAGCGTAATATAAATATATGTAAACATATACGCGTTATATATATATATAGGTATATCAAAATGCATAAGCATGAGTGAGAATCCAAATGATTCGCGATGCAAACAAGAAAATCAAAACTGGAAAAAAACAGAAAAAAATAGTGAACGTTGATTATAAATATAATTCATTGTTAAAAAAAATATATAAGAAATAATTTCAAAGTAATACATCTTCAATGATTCTAAGTAAGGCTTCATGCTCAATATTGTATCGTGAATCACGATTTCCTTATTATTATAGATAGGATATAATTTATATAATAATGTATTTTTTTATTTAATATAAAAACGGATAAAGTGATTCAAAGTGCCAAAGGCAGATGATTGTATCCTACTCTGTGAAGAAAGAAAGAAAGAAAGAAAGATGGAAAGATGGAAAGATGGAAAGATGGAAAGATGAAAAGAAAGAAAAAAAAAAAAAATAAAACAAAAAAACTAAGCATAATTTAAATAAGAATATAATTATTTAAGTAGAACAAAGACAATATAGCACTCATGAAATGCTCCCTTAGCTCGTAACTATCTGACTATGGTTGTGCCAGACTATTATTTATTATAATTGTTAAATGTGTTGATTGAGATATAAGAAAAACATTCGCATCACACGTGTTGATACATTAGTAAAGGAACATATGAAGGTATGTCTTATTACGACGATCATGACATTAAATATATTCATAATAATTTTATACCTTTATTTTTTTCTCAAATGAGACAATTTTAAATACTTATACGCATTTAATTCAATAATGTTTTTTTCTTTCACTTTTTTTTTTCTTTTTCTTTTTTAACTTTTTAAATAATAAACATGTACAATCGTTATAAATTAAAATCGATCAAATTATAAATGATCTGTTTTATCTTTTGACAAATAATGTCATGAACGTAGAATTAAGCTACCTTTAATGTTTTCTAATATAAGTCAACATTATAAACAAATAGAAAATCAAAACAAGACGCGCACAATAACATAATTAAATTTTTTAATCAGAATGGATACTCTATCTATAGATGTTACAATAACCCATAGATTCTAGAGCATTTTACATTCCATCCGATTATACTACTATGATGCATTCTATCCTTATGAGAACAATTAATTAGTAAAGTTGTTCAAATTGATACGATAATAGCACTTCATAAATGCACTATTACGTTATTGTGAATAATTATTGTGAATAATAAAATGTTTATCGTGCTTACGTTTTCATTACGATATTCATGAAATTTAATCATTGTACTATACTCTATAAGACCAAACAAACAAACAAAAAATATTTCTTATACAATATATAATGATATGACTATAAAAAAATTAATTACATAAACAATAAAGGTTCTAGTGATGAATCTAGTAACAGAAAAAAAGAAAAACAAAAAACATTAGATCTCGTTTTCATTAAAAAATTAATATACCTACTGTTCATTTTAACATTAGCGACCATCATTGTTATCATTACTGTATTGTATTATTATAAACAGAAACATAAATATACATAAGAAACATAAAATGTTTTATGTGATTAACTTAAATGTAAAAACTTTTCATAGCATACAACGCGTCCATCAGGACCATTCAATATTATAAATATCTATCTACTTAAGTTATCTTAACATTATTGAGACATTATTTATTGAATGTAAACCATCCATGTAAACACTTTGGTACAGGTCCCGGTGTATTGAAAATAGCTCTGGCAAGTTCGACAAAAGTTTCGGCATCCAAAATCAATAAACCAACTTGTGTCTCACGATCTTGACCCCACAAAAGAGCACTTAAGACCACTCCATCGTCTTCCTTCTATTAAATTACATTAATGAATTATTCGGTTGCTTTTTATTATCAAAGAATGTTTACATTACCTTTCCGTGTGGATCGGGTACAAAAATTGGCTCACTGGGATAAACATTCTTTTCATACCATATTTTCTTCGTTTTTTTCACTGTGTCCACTTTGATGAGCTATAAATAAAATGATAATAAATCATGTAATTAACAAAAAAATTTCAATTTTTCTTTAATTCGTTAATTTTTTATTTCTTTTTAATTACCGTTCCGGGATATTCTATATCAACGTCACTGGATATCGCATAAAAGTAACGGTACTCCGTTCCAACATATGAATCATAATTTATACGAGGTGTTTCACAGCCCAAATCGCAAAGAAGCTCCGGTTTAACAAAGATATTCCCATTTGGCAATTTATGAGCTGTGGCTTTTCTTTCAAGAAGATTTTTACTGTGATACTCATTCTTTTTTTTGATTCCATTGTTATCTTCATTGAAATTATTCTCATCAATTAATTTATTATTAGTTTCACTTTTCTCATCAAGTTTGAATCCTTCAAATATTTCTGCACTCTGATAAACCGTTTTAACATTTATCAAATTATGTTCCAAAGGGGTGTCGTTCGAAAATTTTTTCATTGGTAAAATGAAACGTAAGGGTCTCCCACGAAATAATTTGGGGTAATCCGGATTCTTATGTAAATTCTATAATAAATTGTAAAGGATCATATAATAATATTCTTATGAGAAATTATTAAGAAATTTATCGAGAATGTTACTTTTTAATTTATCTATTTCATTTTTTTTTTTTTTTTTTTTTTTTATATCAATCTTATTTGGATATCAATCTACGTACCTTCATGGTTTCAACGTACATACACTCCAACATTTTTGCATCTCTATAACAACAGATATCAAGAACGATATAATCTCTGTCACGAGTCTCAAATTGATTAATAATGTGTAGGTAGAAAAATTTCTCAGCAAAAAACGTTCTCTCTACCAGACCAGTCTCTTTCGATAGAACGTGTATGAGTGTCTATAAATTTTTAATTAGATATTTATAAATATGATTATAATGATATTTGATTTCAATCAATATAGAAATCATATTCGTACGTCTTTATTTTCATGCCACTTTATGCAGCCTATCGTAGCTTCCTGTTTAATTTGACAAGTTATCATACTTGGAAGAGAAATGGCCAAAGGTTGTTCAATGATAATGAAATAATTTTCAGTAATGCCAAAAGTATGCATGTAGGAAGGATTTAGAAACCATCTAGATGGAACAGTAGCAACAATAGTTGCTTGATCGAACATGGTTAGTTCCTTTTCTTCACCAATTTCATCTAAAACAAGTAAAAAATATAAATATTTTATATTGTATATATATATATATATATTTTTTTTTTTATTTATATAAGCATTTTTTCTATTAATTATTTTGTATTTTCTTTTCTTAAAATATAGCGGGTTATATTCTAACATATAAGATTTAATTCAAATTACCAATAGTAATTCGAGATGGCGAAAAAGAAACAACAGTGTAAGCAGGACCACGTGAAGTTATACTGAGCCCAACGTTATAAACAGTACCGTCGTTCATCACGTGAGGATGAGAAGTATGACTGACGATATTTACATAATTTGACACGTTCACCTAAATTTTATAATAAAATTATTTTTATTATAATTCTATTTGTACAGCCTACGTATATTTGAAGAAACGATAAAATCTTTTTATGCCTCTGACGTCACTTACTCTACCCTTGGTTTCCAAGGTTTCTGGATCGATCCGATGGATTATGGGAGATTCTGTGAACGTGTAATACTCGTCACCAAGTGGATAAACTGATATCATCGTGTTGTCAGAGATGCTTTCTGATGGATTAAATACTGCAGCAACTCTAAGTACAACATAAATAACTTGTCAAGCACGTTTCATAAATTTTTTTGTCAAATAACTTTAAATCATTATTCTTTTATTATTATGTAGAAAATGAAATAAGGAACTTTATATATACCTCTTAAAAATACTTTTACAAGGATCTGGCACTGCTTTTGTACCAAATTCCGATACGACGATCCTTTGCGCTGCTTTATTTTTTTTATAACTCTCAGTTTGTACAAATCTTCTTTGATAAGTTATATTACCATCCAATATTTCAAATCTATAATTATATTATTCAGTTGATTAATTATTAATTAATTAAATATTAATTAATTAATAATATTAATTATTTTAAATAATATAATTAATTATATTATTTAAAAGTTTCATTGGGATTTCTGTAAAATTTGACAATCACATATAACATTTTCTTTACTAAAAAGTAATAACTGTAATCGCCGGAGAAAATTTTCCATGAATTAAGAACTCTGGATAAACGTAGCATAGCATATACTTATCCTGACTTACATTCATTTATAACTTATTATATATTAATTTTGTTGATATCATTTGAATAAGAAACGAATCATTTTTCCATAATACGACAAGGTATGATATTTACTTTCTATTTACTTTTTTTTGCGGACAATTTCGCAATATTGCAAAGTAATAAAAATCTTTCGTAATTACCTGTGCAAAAGTGCTGAACTGTCAAACAGATGATTGAAAGTATATTCTCCCACTTTTAAACTACCAGGACCATTTCTCAATAAACTACCTTTCAACCACTTTGGTACAGTACCAACAACATTTCCAGGAATCGGATCGATCACTTCATATTCGCACGATCTTATCCACGTAGATGTATCACAATTCGGCCAATAATTCTTTTCATCTTCAGTGACATCATCTTCTATCAAAGTATCATTGTTGATCTATAAAAATCAACGATCATTTTATTTTTATACATTCGATCGTACGTATTTTGAAATTTGATGTAGACATACGTATTCACGCACGATATTCTTTTTATTATATATTCATTTTAATTCTTACACTTATATCAAAAGAGGTGTTAGACGTTTTCATATATTTCTCGTTTATAAGATCATCGATAACATTTAAAGAACATAGATCGGCAGTAGATTGCGATCGACGATAGCTCATACGTTTCATATTTTTGATAGATATAGTTTATAAAAAAAAGATTATTTTCAAAACAATCACAATAGTCAATCACAATAATCAAAAAAGTCAAAACGAACACAATATTTATATGTCGAAGAGTTTGGCACTTGGACTTTTTTGTATTATTAATTAAAAAAACGCATCACAGTAGTTTCATTTATTTCAAAGAAAAAAGAGACGAAAAAAAAGAGACACAACAAAAATGGAAATTTTATTTATATTTCGCAAATTTATGCTTCCTCGTCACCGTTCTCGTCCGTCGGCAAATCCGCTTCGAGCGGCTCCAAAATAGAGGACAGAATCTGATATACTCTTTTGTGGGTGAAGTCCATGATCAATGTGAAAAGTACGCGAAACGAATAACACTATTCTTTTGACCTTAAAACATAGACCCCCCCTTGAATCTGATTTGATTGATTTAAAAGATAGTATTGTTTACTGGAAGCCACACATAATCGACACGTGCTTTTTTTGTCGGGTTTCAATTTGCACGTGCACGTATTGAATATTCTTACACGTGTATTAATAAATAAAAAAAAAACATTTGGCTTCTCATTTACATTGCTTTATTTATCTAATAATATTTCGTGCGATAGGAAAATTTATTTAAAAAGATTCATTTATCAAACTTCTTGCCAAATAATCCGAAGGTTTTGCTTATTAGTAATAAAATCCGAGAATTCATAAAAGTGTTACATTTATCTTATACGTAATTACAGCTTTGTAAAACAAAAAGCATGACATAAACATGCAATAAATATATATTCAAACAACCCATCCAAAATATCTCCTTTATTTGTGATAATACAAAAACTATTTCTGACTTTTATATTTATTTCTATATTTTTTACTTATTATAATGTAAATTGTTTTAAAGGACGAATCAGACGATAGAAATTGTTCTATAAATGTCATTTTTTAATCATTTTTTCCTGAATCACCTATGTTATTTCTTTTTTGATATATATACATGCACACTTTTTTTTATCGTTTGTTATAACTAAAATTACTTTGAATCTATCTGTGTATAATAGTATGAACTGGACTAATTTACAAATGTAATTTACTATATTAAATAAGAAAACGATAAATCTTAAAGATAATTTATTAATAATAGATAAGTAATAGTAAGGTAGTTTTAATAAAAATAGGTAAATAATATTGACAAAATATAAAATTAAAAATAAAAATTAAACTCTGTAAAATTATTTTTTTTTAACAATGTTATTACGCAGATATTAATTGTACAAATAAGAATTAAAAAAAAAAACAAGGAACGAAGATAATGAGATTATCAAAAATAATAAAGACATTTTTTTATACACAAAATGGAATATAAAAATGACAATAAATTTAATAACGATAATTATACATAATTAGTCTATGATAATTATTGATTATTAAATACAAAGAATTAATCCACGAATATTTAACCACTTTCGATGTACAATCAAATCTTTTGGAAAACTAGAATTAACTATACATTAATGTTATTTATTAGAAGAAATATATTAAACGATAAAAATATATTTTATATATACTTCTATACTAATAAAATTATATAATAAAATGTTTTTCGTTTTTTATGCTAGATATCACAATTTATGTATTTTTATAAAAAAAAAGTTTATAATATATATTAATAACAAAATACAAAAGTTAGCTTAATAATATATATTAAATTAATAAATTTCTTATTGCATTATCTTATTATTACTGCATTAAATCGCGTGTTTTAGCCCATGAGTAACATCCGCGCTTTTTTTTCCTTTTTTTTGAAAAAATTGTCGTGCATGCGCATAACAAACGAATTATATTTTCAATGAAACAATATTTTCGACATTTTTCCGATCCTAATTAGCAATACATTAATATTACATATATATTGTAGAATTAATGTATTTAAAAATTGCGGGTATTCTAACTTACCGACCGTAACGCCATTTTATTAAAAATGAGTATATAAATTGACCTGAAGAGTGCACATCGATCGTCAATATATACGTTTCGACAATGTTCTTCGAATTATGTCGCATTTTCTACGATATGCAGGATATATATTCATCAACGAATAATCTATATACATCGATACATGTGATTAATGCAAATATATTATTTATAAGAGGAAAAGATAAATGCGCATCGCAATTGTATAAAAAATAATGTTTTTCCATTACTCGTGATTGACGACATATGTTAAACAAAATGTCCCGTCGAACGTGTGAGTCTGTTTTTATATTAATTGTCTACTATTATCTTCTTTCTTTCTTTTTTTATTTGTACATTTTTGTCATTATTTTTAAATAGTCTGTAATCAATGAAAAATCTTTTGTACGAATATGTACGATAGCTTTAGAAATTTATTATTAAATCTTGAACGCGAGTAATTTGTTTTGAAAAAAAAAGAAAAAACAGAGAGAAAAACAATAATAACTTCGTTATAACCATTTTATATTAGTCCAAAGAATTTTTAAAATGACGATACATGTAACGAACATTCACATACACATGCAAATACAAGGGAAAAAAATAAGGAAAAAGAAAAACAAATTATTTTTGTAAGCGTATCTTTTATAGCTTGTTTAAAAATTACACGTACACAAACATCGAACACTGAATCAATTACCTCAAAAAAACTATCGAAATCGTTCGACAAAGATGACGACTTTTCCATTAATATTGCCGATTTACCTTGTTCTGCCATTATATCAAATGAAACTTCTTATTCTTTATAAACTAAAAGAGAGAGAGAGAGAGAGAGAGAGAGAAAGAGAGATCAACTTTGAAATGGCATCGTACCGGTGGTAATTGAATGACTGGGCGTAAGCCAAAATTATTCGTGGAACGACAGTATACAAAATGCAGTTGGGTCGCTAATAAAAATTTTCAAATTGTTTTCGTTAAAAATGTCTTCTTTATCATTTGTCATAACCTTTTGCGAATTTTATCTCGAAAAAAAAATTACAATACACTAAATCTATTTTATATTTTATCAAAAGATAAAGAGTCTTAATCATTACGAAAACAGAAAAAATAAACAAAATAAGAAAAAGAAAAGAACAGATGTTTCTACTTTTCTTTTTTCTTTTTTCGTCTTCGAAAAATAAAAATGAAATTTTCTCAAAAGTTGATCATCTCGTTTGAGAAAAATGTT